>NC_136001.1:35068406-35368406 GCF_048128805.1 Centroberyx gerrardi
AGACACACAACTCTACTATACAGCGATTTATTTCTTTCATATGGACTTTACACCGAGTGTCCGAAACATCGGGAGTGGCTGCTGTCTCCATGAACCAGCCGTGAGGAGGAGGAGAAGGAGATGAAGGGCAGGAGACGCTTTAAAGAAGGACTTTTAATGCTGCATTCATGTCACAAGGAAAAAAAAAGTAGTTACCAGCTTCCTACTAGAAAACACTGTCAACCAGCTGGTAAACACAGCTTGGGAACTCGGAGTTTGTGCTGCGTTCAGGTCGCATCGGATGAAGCGGTAAAACGGGAAGACATCCTGTTGCTACAACTTGGAAGTGTTTATGTGTTTAACTCGTTGGAATGCCCACATCCATAATATATTTTATTTATGAATTTAAATCAACCATAAACAAACTGCAGCAGAGATCATGACAATCATTCAAACAAGGTTGAACACGTGAACACTTCTCACTTCATAGGAACTGTGTGTAATATTTCTGCTTTCCTGAAGCACAATATGACTAGTAAATATCAGCAGGTTGCTGAATGGTAGAGAGTGAAACAAAGTGAACAGAAACACAGCAGCGGGCCGAGGCTGAAGGCTCCTGCCACACCAAGGTCCCTTCAAACATCTGGCAGTTTGTTTTTGCCTCGCTTATCGACAAAAAACACACATCGGAAAATATAATTTGAGACTTTATTACTAACCTGTGGGGTGTTCTGGAAAATTCGGCATGTATATAATCCTCCAAACAGCTGCCCATTTATGCACCAGGGAAGTGAAGTTCACACACAAAATGGCGACTCCTTACCTTCGATATGTTCCAAAACATCACATCACAGACAGCAGGAATCTGATGTCAGGATCCTGATCACAGCAAGACTCCATCAAACAAACAAAAGTAAAACCTGACAGAAGGTTGGTTGTTGTTGATGTGAAACAGTCCAACCTGCCCACCGTGCTGATGATGGTCTTGCTCTACGGAGGGTAAAGTCGTTCTGACGTTCGTTCCCGTGTGACTTGAATGCAGCACAAGTCTGAGACAGCAGAGACTTGGACTGTGGAAGAGGCAGTGTCACTGTTTGGACTATCAGGTAGAATCACTGTGGGGAAGACTGTGGTTTGCTTGATCATTGTGCTGATGAAGCTTATTTGATTGCACTGATTCTCTTGACCGTCTTTTCATCTGTTTTGAACTCACTGGTACCATATTTGTATGTATGGTATCCAGAGGTGAGGACTCGAGTCACATGACTCGGACTCGAGTCACAGTTTTAACTGCTTGAGACTTGATGCATGAAGAGAAGACTTGAGCCTTGACTTGACTTGGGTTCTGGTGACTTGGGACTTGACTCTGACTTGTACTTTGATGACTTGAAAAGGTTTCTAAAGTCTTGACTTGAGATCTTGTGTTTGTGTAAATGACTTAGATTGAAAGTGATGAGATTTGTTCCAGCGGACGACTGAATTTAAATTCTGTTTTCTGAATTTGTATGGAATGATTGAATTTATTGAAGTTGAAACTGATTATAGAAATCAAACTCATGATGCTCTTACCAAGTTTTTATCCTATTAAAACCATATTGCATTGAAAAGTCCTAGATATTTAGTTTTCTTTAAGATATTAAATTGATACTGGACTCTTGATTTGTTCTGACTTGACTTGCTGTTCTACATTTAGACTTGAGACTTGACTTGAGACTTGACTTTAATGACATAGACTTGACTTGGGCTTGACTTGGTAATCTACATTCAGACTTGGGACTTGACTTGTGCCTCAAAACTTGAGACTGACTTGGGACTCGAGCAGAGTTGACTTGGTCACTCCTCTGATGGTATATCTCACTCATTTTTCCTGCACTGATTTTCCCAGCCAGGGGATTTGAACCGGCAGCTCTCTGGTGACGAGCCGGCTTCTCTACTGCTGCCTACAGGAATTTTATTGTTCATTTAATGATTATTTACAGGAGGAGTAATAATTTATTCTTATTTACAATGTCAGTTTGGGATCTTTGTACCTCTAAATTCATTCTATAAATATTATAAATCTAAATACTTTTATGTATTTACCAACCTTTTGTATTTCTGGGACTTGTTCATGATAATTATAACATTATATTTAAATAAAGTTTCCTTTAAGACCAACAAATGTTTCAGTCATATTTATTGATGACACCTGAATAACAGACAGTAAGGCAAAGTTTTTCTTTAATGTTACAAACTCATTTGATGACGACACATTGTCTGACTGCAGTAATAAAACAGTCGATAAGTGCATGCATGACTTTTTCTGTTTTACATTATTCAGAAGGTAATGGAACATAACAGAAGAGACACTGAGTCCCTGAGCTTGTGTGTAAAACTGTCCCCCGTCTGTCCGTCAGACAGCTGGGCGGAGCCATGTTTCACCAAGCTCCTCCCCCACGACTCCTCCAAATCTGTAGCAAACACCTCTTATTCAGTAAGCTGAGTGTTTATCTTGACATTTTGATCTACCTTGTCTTGGAGAAATTCCAGCTGTTCAAGTCCAGCTGTTGCAGCCTTTACTGTCTAACAGACAACAACTAAGCAACTGATTTGTTTGACGCTGCAGATTGCAGTTGTCTCCGAGACATGCGAGGTCAAAATGTCAAGTCACTGGGGAGGAGCTTGGTGAAACATGGCTCCTGCCCAGTTGTCTGAGGCAGTGACGGGGGGCAATTTTACACACATATTCATATGTGCATTTTCACTGAGAGTGCACAACAAAGCCACTAGGGGGCAGCACTGTCATGGTATAAAGCCATAGCCTCCCAATGGGAGAATTAATGCAGTTTAGAATTGCAACAAAATTTGCAAATTCTGCATAAATGTTCTGTCACAATGTGACTCTCTTGTTGTTTTTTTGTTAAAGATCATATTTTGGGGCATTTTGCCTTTATTAGATAGTGTGATTTTTTTTGTGTGTTAGTAAATCAATGAATGATTACGTACAATACATAGGGATTTACACGCCAAAGGGGAAACAAAGTGACAGAAACAACAACAATCATAAACATTATCACCATAAAAGAATGGAATAAAAAAAAAAAATATATATATATATATATATGTATATATATATATACATATATATATTTCTCTGGCCCACCCGAGATTGGAATCCTCGCGCCACAACTGATAGCAGGTTCAATAGAAAGAGAAAAAGGAAAAGGAAGGCTTGCTTGTTAAAAAAGTAAATAAATAAATAAAAATAAGGATTTTAAAGCCATGTTTCAGCTGTTTCCCCAGTTGATCTTCCTGTCTCTTACAAGGCGGCAGCTTATCCACCTTTGTGTTGTCAGTGTGTATGAATGCAGGTAAGTCAGTTACGTTTTACTCTTGAGCATGATTATCTTTTCCTCATCCTATCCGATGATCTGTCTACTGGCTAACACGTTACATTACTTCCAATTTCCTGCAACAGCCTACAGGCTACAAACACAGGCCCCACCAGGGCTTTCTCCTATATGCCAATAAATTGCCTACAACGAAGTCCAGTATTCCTACATTGAACCATAAACACCATTAACACCAAAACATTTTTAGTGAAAACCAATAGATAGGGTAATTTAGCATTTATTTAATTAAATGAGGATGTTGAGTATTTATAGTAGGGGTTATTTAAATAAGGGAACAAAGTATATATAGTTCCCAAGAATTGGGCCTAGCTGAAAAGGAAAGTGTATCTCTCTAATTACATTCAGTTATGCATTAAAGGTTTATTGGCCAAGTATGCAACACATATAAGGAATTTGACTTTGGTTAAAAGCCCCAGATCCCGTTACTTACATTCATACATACATAACACTAACACTTTCCCCCAAGGGTGGACTGGGACAAAAAATTGGCCCTGGCATTTTTGGCCCAGACGGCCCACCACAGTCGGTCGGACACCACCCACCAGTACACCATCCTGTACTGTACTATTCCCCCAAACCACTACAAAGCTGAGTAGTAAGTGCCGTGGACCAGTGGACCAGTACAAGTGGACCAGTACAAGTGGACCAGTGTACTCACTCGCTCCTGACTGACTCCCTGGTGATCAGAGGCGGCCGTGCAGCAGGACACCATCTCCGGTCCAGAAATGTCTGAATTCCCTGACAGAGATGTACAATTTAAACAACACCATACTGGTAATGAGCAAATAGTTGTTTATTCAATTAATGCATGGAGCTGTTCCATCTTATTTCATTTGATACTAACTATTCAGTTCATACAGATTTGAAGTATCCAAATATTGATGATGAATATTGCGTAAGGTTTACACAGTTAATAGATCACCTTTTTGTTTTATATTAATGTTCAGAGAGGAGTAATAGTTAGATCTTTGTATGTGATAGGGCAATTAAATCAATGGTGTGCGTGTTTGGGGAGTTTGACCTTCAGTTCATGAAGGTGAAGGTCAGCAGCACCAAACAATCTGAACTTACTGTAGGTGGAGACCCCACAGATAGTAATAACAGTAATCCATACCATATACTGTATATCCTAATAGTTACCACCATACCTGGCTGAAAATAAACATAGGACAACTTTGTTGCCTGTTGTTGGAAATTAAAACGTTTTTTCCCCCTGTAGGCTAATACATAAGCAGGCATACATTTTAGCACAGTAGAGCTGGTGTTGTATATTATACAGCCTTTTCGCACATTATCAAGGGAACCCTTAGCCTAATAATTTTAATAACATTATGATGATACGATATGGAGCTAGGTCACTCACAGCAACGTAGGCTTAGCCAACGCGATGCTGACAAAATAACGTTAGCTAGTTGACGTTAGAAGAGTCGGCCGAAGTTGAGACTGCATTAGAGAAAACAACTGACTGAGTGACCACCAGCAGTAGGTGACGGTCTCACTTTATGATAGCGTTACGATTATGTTATCTTATCTTATTATCATCGACATTAATTGAATTAATCATCATCATCGTCATCATGGCATGACACACACACTCCCTCCCTGCTCCTCTGCTTGCTCCTCTTTTTTGACCATGAAAAATAAGATAATAATAAAAAGTTCAATTCAATGAACCCTACTACACATCATGTTAATTGTCAGAGAATCATCTTTTTCATTAGATTCAAACTGAACACTATGCTTGAGCATCTCATTCTCTCTACGTGTTTTTGTAGATCTGAGGCTGCATGTATTGCAATGCATATTCTGCAGAAAAATCACAATGTGAAGTGTCAATATTGTGTGTATGTGTGCATTTGTGTATATATGTATGTTTGTGTTGACTCACTTTGTCCGTCCTGCTGGGTGTTCAGGTGCCTTACAGCTCAACGAACAGACCCGCAGAGGCGAGGCGGACGATGGCAAGGTGACCTTCAGCTTCGACAACAAGGTGACCTTCAGCTTCCACAACAAGGTGACCTTCAGCTTCCACAACAGGAAGGACCCCTGCGGCACGGTGGGTGCTCTCCCACACCCGAATCCCTTCCACCGCTCTCCTTAGCTTTTCTTAGCGGTTCTCTCTCATGCCATGCTGTGGTCAGAGGAATACAGAACGCTACAACAGTCAAATAAGTTCAGAATATTGTAGAACTGTAAAAGTCTTTAAGATCAGGAAAAGACAACATTTAAACTATATCACAATATTACAATAACCAAAATCCCAGAGGATCTCTAGTCTGATATCACGATATTGATATCATATCGATATATATCGCCCAGCTAGTGACCAGTTATGACGTAGTGACACTATGCACCAAAGTGCATTAAAACTTGATTCATCTCTCATTCACTTCTGTTGAAAACCATGCAAAGGCCGAGTTAAAAAAATGACTATTCAAGAATGTAATGTTTAATATTTTAATGAGAATGTCCTTTTTTTCAATTCCAGTTTTGGAGAACAGACACCTGTGCGATGCAGTAGGGGGTCCCGTCTAATCGTTCTGGTTTTCTCCTCAGGTTGTTTCCATGGCGACTCGGACCGACCTACAGGCTCTAGACCCGGAGCGAGCCCTGACCGAGAGCCCGGCCCGAATCCCCCAAATGGTTTCCTGTGGGATTTGCTCGGTTATGTTGCTGTGAACACACGCTAGCAAACAAAACTGTAATAACCGGACACCCCTACTGAGCTTCTCCCATCTTTAAATCGGTCCACTCTGGAGTTTCTGGGGTTGGGATGGTAGAAGTGATTCAGTCAAAACAGACACAGAGACAGATATCATATTTTATCCTATCATATCATATCATGTGAGGTTTCTCCAGACTGGGGGAGGGCGACGCTGCACCACCTTTATATATAATAAACTATTATAACTATTATATCTACAGCTTAAAAAAAAACAAAAAAACACTACTGAGTTCATATTAGAGTCACCAAGAGGATAATTTGGTACCTGGAAAGCTGAAATGAGCAGTTTGGCAGTGAAAGTGTTAAAGACTCTCAGTTCGTGATGTGTTGTGTTGCTGACAGACTTTATAAAAACATCTTTTTTTTTTCCCCAGAAACTGAGACAATCAAAAACCATCGGGGTTATCGTCTGTGCAGCCTGAAGTGATGGTGACAGAAACGACAAGTGAGTCAGGGGTAACTTCACCTGACTGTTTTTAGATTTAGATTTTTATTAACTAGCAGCCAATTCTCCAATGTTCCTCCATGATGGAGACAGGAAGCAGATTGGTGATGAAACTGCAAAGCCCCTGTGAGTGGACACAAATTATTTTGGGCTATTTTGTGGGTAAATTTCACTTTTTTTTTTTTTGTCAATTTTTGCTAATTTTGTCATGTCCTTCTTGGGGTCTTTAAACATACATTAACACACTGCAGATAAACCTGTTGACCTTTAGGCTATATAAGCAACAAGCCATGAATTTATATATATATATAAAAAGAATCATACATACAAGGTAATAGAAATTTTGATTAGGAAGATATCCTTCACTGTAACATGACCAAATAACTGGATTTTCCTGGCAGTGACTCTAACAAGTGATGAATGAAGGGTTTTCAGAGGGTTTTATTCTCTAACTTGGTGCTGTGGGTTTCATATTTAACTATCTACTGTACAGCTGTGCAGCCTATAAGCTACTGAATGAAGAAACTAAAACTCTAAAGTAATGACATGAAGGGAAAGTGAGCTTCAGGTATAGATATCCAGTCAGTTTGGACGCTGCATCAACATGTGCATGAATTGATTCCAGTTAAATGTAGATTGTGACTTCAACCGAAACGTAATGGAGCCTAAACTCTGGTCTTATGCTGCTGTGCTGTATCTTTATGTTATCAATAAAAAACAGGAAAGTGGGAACAACGCAAACATGAGTTTTGGGTCATTTATTTGATTCTTTATTTTTTTCTTGAACCTTTCGGCCACTTCCTGACTTTAATTTCACATTTTGGTATCAAATTAGTTTCCCAACGACTTGAAGTCATTGTCATTAACATGGCAGTTACAACAGAAGAGATGTTATATTTGTGTGAGTCAGCTGCCAACCTCTGGCAGCTGTATAGGTAGCAACCATGCTAGCTCCACTAAGAGCGCCACACACACACACACACACACACACACACACACACACACACACACACACACACACACAAAGTGTTGAGGAAACAACGTTGAGAACTTGTTTCCTGCAGAATAGATAAAAACTCAGAAAACCCGACATAAACAACACAAACACAAATGTTTTTTTCTTAAATAAATGTTTTATAGCTCACATTCAAAGTTGTCATAAAGATGTCATATTATAATTCTTAAAAAAATATCCATCCATGCAACAACAATAAAGGAAAACAACAAAAAAAGATACTTTAGGGGTGGTAATATTTATATTTCTATAATATATCTTTTTTCTACAAGAGAAACTCACATCTATGGAGAGCCAGATGACATCACCACAGAGGAGACCAATCACACCTCGTCCCTTTTGATTGACGTGCATTTTCACTGCAAAAAACGACAAGCTCAGCAACTGTTTTAACCCACTGAGACTGATCCAAGCTTATTTCTCAATATTCTAGGTCCAGTTGTCTTAATGCGCTTGCAGATCATTTTGAAATTTCATGATAATTCCACTGATGACACAAGAAAAAAAAAATCTTGTTTGCACTTACACACTCAGGGTGGGAAACTACGGCCCAGCTGCGTCCCGCTGTGCCGAGATTTCATACAAACGTCGGAAATCAGACAAACATTTACCATTTTACAGATTCCCCACTGAAAAATGTTTTATACACGAATGGATCTGAAGAATTTGGAGGGATATAAATTCACATTTTAAGGTAAAACATTTGGCCCACTATGGGAGGGAAAGCCGTCATGTCGCCCCCTGCTGTTTGTGCTCAGAACTGCCCGTCGATATGAATTCAGACGGTTCGTTTCATGTTCCCTGTGAAACTGTTCGTTATCTCTGTGTTTCAAATGATCCGGCGGTATTCAATTGCAATGCTGTAGTTTTCATTGCGATTTTTCCAAAACAGACTACACTGCCACAGTCCACTCCTGATGACATCACTGCCACAGTCCACTCCTGATGACATCACTGCCACAGTCCAGTCACAGCGCAGCAGCAAGGCTGTGGCCGTAGTTCTTTTGTACAAGTATCTGTACTCTGTTATGCCTTCGCAAAAAAATCTTATATTGTTTCATCTCATTCATAGCTGATGTGTTGCAAAATGTCCGATATACGTTCAAGACAGTTCAAGCTGTTATTAATCAATTATTAAAAATCCCCCTATGGGAAAATGAATGGTGATTTTTTTTTTACGCAGTCAGCAGATGGCGTCGGATGACACTATCCCTTCCTATAGCTAGCAACCAGAATCTAGTCAAGGTAGCTATAATAGCTAATAGCTAGTCAGCTAGCTAACTTCCATGCTAAATTAACACAGTCATTGCTGCCTAAAAGTGTTTATCTTAAGTCCTATCCTCATTTGTTTATCTGAAGTCCTCACTTGTCCTCACGTGTTGACGTAATGCTAGCTTTATATTATATGCAAATCTTCCAGGTAGAGTTTTCCACCCAGAGTGCAACATAAATTTGTAAGGGGAATGTGGGAATAAGGTCAATTTACTGTTTTGAATAAACATAACCGGAATCTAGTTACCTCATCGTAAAGACAAGTCTTTTTTTTTTTCGCCAGCAAAATGAGCTGCCAGTGCAGTTGAATGACTCAAAACACCTAAAACCTGATGAGTGAACACGAGATAAACTGACGTGGAAAACTCGTCACTTTCCCTTCTGATGGCGACCGATTCCAGCTCCGTCATTCCTGCCTCTATCTGCTGTCCGTCAACTGGTCACACCGCCGGGTTCAGCCTCACTCCGACAAACCAACCATCGCAAACAGGGAACCAGTACACTGTAAAAAATGTAATTTCATCTTATATTCAGTCTCAGATAAGTGAAAAAGCTTGCCGGGCTAATTCCACTTGTTCCAATGCAACTCACCCCGTTTAAGAAATGTACTGGAATCAACTGACATTGTCTTGTGGAGTGAAATATTGTTGTTGATGTATATTGGCATTGTATTAAAAATCTGATATCAGCCAGTGGATATGGATATGATGCAGTTTTATTCATTACACATCTATTATAGAATTGATCAAAACTTCACGGGTCATCTATGGGAAGCCCTGAACTGAATCTAGAGTCATTTTGGTCAGATTCCATGTGTGCATGTTTATGTTTTCTTCTTATTATTATCCTGGGTTTCAGTGGAGAGTTTTAGTGTCCTATGATAGTCAAAATATTTCAGAGGTTTTTCCGCCATCACAAGAATAAATTCTGGGGAAAAACACTGAATACTTGGAATTTGTGGGGGATTTATGTGGGAGGGAAACTGTCAAATTTTAAGATATTGAAGATCATCACAAAAAAAAATTAGATCTTGAAAGATGAGATCTTTTTACTTCTGTGGAAATCCAACCTTTATGGTCCAGATCCATCCTCCTCTTGGCTATGAAAACATGGAGAAACCAGATTCAATGTGGTTTTCCCTGTGTAGACAGCCAGGAGAAGACCTGGACCACGAAGGCTGGATTTCCACAGAAACAAAACGATCTGAAGTTTAACTCATTATGGTTCAAATCTTCCACCTACAAAGCCGCTTAACCTTCTGTGGTCGACAGGTTGGTCAGGAACGATCAGATCAGCAGTTCTGGGATAGAAAATTTGCTGTTTTTATTTCTGTGGAAATCTCTCCTCTACAGTCCAAGTCCGAGAAACCAGCTTCAATGTGGTTTGTCCCTGTGTGGAAAGCCAGGAGAAGACCAGAACTGGACCATGAAGGCTGGATTTCCACAGAAACAAAATAAGCTGATGTTAAACTCTTTGAGCTTTCGATTTGGTCTCCTCCTGGCCGTCTACACAGGGACAAACCACAGTGGATCTGGTTTACAGGCAGGAGACGGGAGATCAGATGTGGACCACAGACAGTTCAGTATCAGAGATCCTCTGCCTGTGGAATTGAACCTGATATTTTGTTCCTGGGGTCGCTGGAAAGTTCCCATGAGCCCCTTCAGATACTTTCTGCACTGCAAAAAATGACAAGTTCAACTATAGCACTGCAAAAATTCTCCATCAGAACGAGTAATTTAATCTCGTACTGAAGCGTGACAAAAACAAGTAAAAAATCGGACACTAGGATTTGCTAATGCTGACTTGGCATCTTGAACCAAGCAAAGTGATTTTTTCAGGATATCGTCACTAGAAATTTCTGCAAACTGGTGAAACTATTTTAAACAAATGTAATCATCTCACTTCACTGAGATATTTTCAATTATTTTATGCAAATAAGAACAGCTCAACGCAAGATTAATTGACTTGTTTCAATGGATATTTTACAGTGATTTTCTATATTGTAGTCAGACATGTCAAGCTCAATTCAAGATGTCTGAAGTTATCATAGTGCGACAGATATATTTGCTTTATTTGTTTTTATAAACAATTATCTCAAGTTTCTTGTTTCAGCATTCTTTTCTTGTTTACAGATTATTTCTTTGAAGCCGTGGTAGGTACGTTTGAAGAAAACCAGGAAGACAAACGCACTGATCCCGCCTCTCCGCCTCATTCGCCCAATGTGGGGATTACTTTTGTCAACTAATAAAACCTGCATACGACGGCTTTAAATTACGTTATCGTCAAACTGAAACCAGCAAAATGACCTGCTCATATATCTCAAAATTAGCTTGTTAGAACTGAACCCACGATAAAACTGCTTGGTAAGCACATTGTATTTTTTACAGTGTGCCTGCAGCCTGTGCTCCTAGCTAATATCACCTGGGACTAAACACCGCTTTAAAAAGTACAACGAAAACTTGACTCAGTTGGAGAGGGAAGTGTGTATGTTCTGTATGTATGTATGTATGTATATGTGTGTGTGTCCCTGCCACTATCAACACATCCTTCACTATAAAAATTATTCGAACTTAACAACTTTTGATTTTACATTCAGTCTTAAAATCTTGACAGACACCTGAGACAGATGGAAAAATAATCAGGGTGAGGTCATTCTACCTGTTTCCAATGCAACTCAATTCATTTCATGTGATATTATCTTTAAACAGTTAAGTGAACAGACTGATTAAGTCGCTTGATTGAACAAAATTCTACAGTGGAACTGTATTGGAAACAAGTCAGACTCAGAGGTAATTTTGTCCCACTGTTATCAAAAAAGATTTTAAGACTAAATACAAAACGAAAGTGAAAGTGTTTCCATTTACATGTGGACATTCTGCAGCTATTTTCTCCATCCCAGAATAGACTGATGCCGAGCTACAGACGGACTACAGCGACCTGGCAGATCCTTCCTTAAGAGGGTTAAAAATGAGCAAATTTTTTTTTTTCAAAACAAGAAAAAAATAATGGCTGGACATTGGGGTTGTGATCATTTCCTGTGTTTCAAACTAACACGGTTTGCTTACTTCAAGAATTTTCTTGAATCAAACGACTCCACCCATTTCCAGATAAAATAACTTGATTCAGGAAAATTCTTGAAACAAATTGAGTTGCACTGAAGTCTAGGGGAATTATTTGACCCTGCTGGCAAATTCTATTAATGCCTGTTTTGAGAAAAATAAGACGGTGGAGTCGTGATGTCCGGCCTGCAGACTGAGGCCTCACAGACTTTGCGAATACGAGACGGCGTGAGGGCATGGAATAATATTAAAAGGAGAAAGAAGCAGGTTTGGTGACATCACACGCTGCCTGGGATACAGCGGCACAACTGTCTCATGTGGAAAGCCCAGATTATCCGTTTTTGGATGAAAAAAAAGATATGGAAATTGTATGCAAAAGACATTTGTCTGAAAATACAAACTGTACACACAAGTGCAAACCTACACTAGCAAGAGAGACTTTTACATTTACAGGTCAACTTTTTCTTGCTAGTACCCGTTATGCTTGGTTTTTATTTTTTGGACACTTCCCCAGTGTCCTCATTTACTGACATCACTGACGCTATGAATTATGGGCAGTTAGCTTTGAAGTCTGCAGCTGAGTAGACTTGCGGCTCCAGAAGTTCACATCAGAGCCCTTAAGCACTTCCTGATTTTGCATCAAGAGAGCCCTAAGGACTCAGCAGGAGCGCGCATCAAAGTCTGTGAGGCCGTGAGACCGGACACTGAGATTGGGCCAGTTTCCCAACAGGGATCAATACAGGATCATACCGATTGCCTCTTTGCACTGCATGTGAGGTCCCTGAACCATGTGTGTCAGCATGTACTCTATGTATGAAGTGAGAAAGTTGTCAGTACATCTCTGTTGTTTTTCTGTACTTGGGGCTTAAAGTGACTCAATAGCACTGGCAGCGTTGTGTCCAAACAGTCTGAGAACGGTGCCGACTCTAAATCAATGGCTTCTGCTCTGGGAAGTTTGACCAGTCGGCTGTGTTTTCACTGCAGGGCCATGCGGGGATAACCAGTCTGCCTGCTTATAACTTAGGACAAAAAAAGCACAACTACTTTATTGGTCATTAGTTCGTCAGCGCTCCTAATGAATCAGTAAGCATCACACTGGCCCAAGAGCCTCTGGATGGTCCTGGAACACTGGCTACTGAAACATTTCATTTCACTTACAACACGCACTGTAGCTGGAAATAGTCAGGATGGGGATACAAGTGCTACAAAACAATTTTGTTCAATCTTTGAGAGTAATGGTCCTGATTAATGATCGGGGATCTGATGGGACTGACAGCTGATGAAAACTCAGACAGGCTTCTGAAAAACCTCAACTGTCCCTTCAGACTCTGGCGTAGGCTTTAAAATGAGTCACTGGCCTGGTGACAAGAGTACTAACACTGTGGTGGAAACCAGACTAGCCCGGTTTGGCCCTGTTGTGGAAACCTTTCCTGACCCAAATATTGGAGATTATCTCCTTGCAATACTGTACTGAGCCACATGGTGGCAGTGCAGCCACAGGGCATCTGCATCCCATCCCCAGTTCAAACTGACAGAGAAGACAGCATTTTTAACACTGGTTTAGGAGAGAATTCACGTGAGAACAACTGTTTACCTCCCTACCAACCCCCCGATGTTGAAGTGAAACAAACTGATGACACACTATGGTTTCTACATCTGACTACCACCTCTTCTGTTCTGTCACTCTTTTTCAAAAAGCTTCCCACTACAGCTACATCTCCACTACAGTCAGCAGCGTAGGGATCGGTGAGCTAACTTTGGTCAGTGTTTTGTTGTTGTCATCGTTTCTACATGACTGACAGTCAGTTGTTTTGTCTGTTTATATTGAATCCATATTAGACTGGAGGTGAGTCAACAGCAAATGAAAAAGACAAATGTTAGCTCACATAACACTGGTTATACTCCTGACTTTTCAAACGCTCTGTCTCTCTAATGAAGTTCAGCTCTTTTCTAATTTGTTTACATTTTTACATGTACTGTAAAAGACAAAATGTTTCCTGTGATTCCCCCCGTATGGATAAAGGTACAATAAAAAAATAAATTATTACCTTGATAAAATAAAATAAAATATTAATCTTTGCTCTCTTGGAAGCCAATGGGGGAAAAAAGAGCAGACCATCTTATTCCGACTCAGGGGTTGGAGTCCTGTTTCTGCCCACTAGGGGGCGGCACTGTGTCATCGCTGCCTTCTGGAACTTGTTGGAGGCATAAATGGACGACCTCCGAGGAGCAAAATTTTAAGCCAGAGGCGACCAATCAGCACTTTCAAGGCTGAGATGCATGGTAACATCTTAAGGCAATACATTGTGGACACTTGACTAGTGGGATTTTTTTCATGACACATTTGAGGAGTTCCAAAATGAGATTAGACACCGCTTGGAAAAGTGACACCTACACAAACAGCATTAAACCAAATTATGTTACTTTTTAAAAAGATGGTAGGGAACTGAAGTCCTTGGCTGACTAAACAAGACAGTTTTACAAACTGGATCCTCCAGATTTTACCAAACAATGAACTTTATGGAATTATTTCCCCCCAAAATGGATATATAAAGTTGTGGAAATGAACTCTGTTTGTTCCTTACTTCTTTACTTCTATGATCCACATTACTGTTGTATCTTCTGCCAATTCTCGCTGTGGGCAACGTTGCCTGTCCACATTGCCTAAAAAAAGTTGCCATGTCTCATTGCCTTAATATATGTTTGGACGTGTTACCGAGTGCGTTTCCACTGTAACGCTGAGAAAGACTTCCTGTCCAAGTGCTCTCCTGTCTCTCTGTGTGGTCTGGTTCGGTTCTGCCGTGTCCGAACGGATCGGTGGGAGGAAGAGGAGGAAGAGGAGAGGTGGGGGTGGGTGGGGTGGGGGTGGAGGGGTAATGTGAGTGTTGCCAACTTCTGTGGGCAGTCCCTGGGATGAAGCCAATCAGCCTGTCAGAAAAGAAGCCCGATCCATTCTGTCCTACTGTCCTCTAAAACAGCTCCACAGCCAAATGGTCTTCCCAGGGTGTGTGTGTGTGTGAGTGTGTGTGTGTGTGTATTGTGCAGAGCCCTAGATAGACAGAGTTTCTCCATAGCAGGTTGCAGCAGCAGCAGCCATTTTGGACCGTACAGTCCTGCTTGATGGCTGTTGCCATAGTAACCAGCTGGACTTTAGAGTGCCCATGCTGCCATGGTGATGTTACAGAGGACATTGTTCCATATTTACAGCCAACACTGCTTAGTGCTAGAGAAGACCACAGCACAACCTGGACTAACTCTGTCTGTGTATGGCTCTAGTACGACCTGGACTAACTCTCCACAATCTGTCATGCCGTTTTACCACTGTGTGTGAGAGTGTGTGTGTGTGTGTGTGTGTGTGTGTGTGTGTGCTGGGAGCTACAGTAGGTTGTCGTCCCGCAGGCCCTCCAGGATGTGGACCAGGCTCTCCAGTCCGAACACGTAACCCCGGTCCGGCCCGTCGTGCACCGCCGTATCGCCGCGAAAACCCTTGAAGGTGGAGTGGGCGAAGTCGATCATGCGAACGTCCACCAGGGGGGGCTGCTGGGGCGGGGGGGCGGGAAGCTGGGGATTGGTCTGGGGGAGGGGGGAAATGAAATTGGTTGCGGGGGGGGAAAGGGGAGGATGCTGGGGTTCTGGGTGGGGGTGAGGCGGAGGGGGTCGGGGTCGGGGGGTGCAGTCTGTCATGATGGGCGGAGCCTGGGGAGGAGGGGGAGGGCAGGGCTCAGTGATCAGTCCAGGTCCCTGTGAGGGAAACGCCCCCATACCTGACCCCGCCCCTGACCCCGCCCCCGACCCTAGGCCGGTCCCAGGCTCTAGGTTCTTGACCGTGTCCTTTCCACAGGGAGCTAGCTGCTGCTGGCCCTCAGGAGCCTGCGGTGCGCTGGGCCGGGGGCCGCTGTGAGGCTCCGCAGGGGCCGGGGGAGTCTTCTGCCAGGCTGCATGCTGCTCAGTGTTGGGGACTGCTGGGCCATCAGGTTCCTAAAAACCACGATCAAATAAGATATTAACCGGGTTGTTATCCGGTTATATGAAATTAGTTAAAGTAGGCTTCAGTCAAATCATTTCATATTTGGTTACGTATGATTTGTGTGAACCGAGACTCGCATTTTCAGGAGTAGTTATTTGGTGCCATCAGGGTTCAAATGGCGGTTCGTTAAGAGTGAGAATGTAATCCAACCAACTACAGGAAACAACCCCAAAATACAAGGGTTCATGGGTAGAAGGAGATGTTAACATCTGACAGCCAGCAGTTCCTCATGCTTGGAAATCCTAGCAGAACAAAATGAAGTCTGGACTGATGCTCATATTCTGCTATTTCTTCATGTGTTCTTAACTGGTATGAACATCAGAGAATGATACTTCCATGATACTTAGCTGACGTTACAGGGACTGGAATCTGATTTGTTTTGACCCCAAAACACAAGTCAAACACATAAATTCAACACTGAACCTTTCCACTGTGGTTTGGACCAAAGAAAACCAACTGAGGATGTGATCACAACCTTAGTGTCTTGCTCCACACACTGAGCTCCACAGGGAATACAACCTTTAACCCTGGCTCACCTTTCCCTCATAGATGATGAGCAGCGAAGAGGAGTAGAAGCGATAGGATGCCTGTCTCTCCAGCACCGCCTTCAGGCTGCGAAGCTTGCTCAGGATTGGCTCAAAGAGGTCCCGCCTCAGACCCTGGCCGTTGTGCATGTATTGGTAGAGGGCGTGGTGGAAGCCTTCGTTTGACAGGCCGCGGCCGTAGTACTTGTTCCTGCAGAGGTAGTGGCCGGTGTTCATCTGGTACACCTGCAGAGACAGGAGGCCGTCGGCTGAAACTTTTCAATCGCAACACCAGTCTGATGCTTCGAATTCAATACCGGCTCTAAAACAAGAGTTATTTTAATACCTTCCTTTGTTGAATGAAAGCCCATTTCATTATGTAATAGAGTAAATTATATAGTGTTGCGTTTATACATGCGGTCCCCAGTTTCTAAACAGAATCGGACCACACTCAGTTGACTTACTCAATAAAAATGCCAGTAAACTAGGAGAAAAATGGGTTGCCATGTCAAGAATCCAACAAATGAAAACTTTTTTGAGCCATGTATGGGACTTCCTGGTTAAATAAAGGTGAAATACATTTTTTTTTTAAAGAAAATGATTGATCAGTATTTGGGCAGAGGAGGACATCCATTCACTGTCGGTGACGGTTTATCAAAACTTGACGAATAAATCAAAGCCTCCGGTTAGTGATTTGAAAATACTGTCTAAACCAGCAGTGGCAGCAGCCATATTAGTTTGAAGCATTAACGTTACTATGGTTACAGATGCCAGTGTGAGATTGGGGGAAGGGAGCGACTCCCTCGGCCCGTACACACATTTTATTATTATTATTATTATTAATAATATTATAAGTAGTAGTAGTGGTAATAGTAGTAGTAGTAGCAGTAGTAGTACCAGTACTAGTACCAGCAGTAGTAGCAGCAGTAGTAGTAGTAGTACTAGTAGTAGTAGTGGTAGTAGTAGCACTAATAGTAGTACCAGTAGTAGTAGCAGTAGTAACAGTAGTAGTAGTAACAGCAGTAACAGCAGCAGTACTAGTAGTACCAGTAGTACCAGTAGTACCAGTAGTAGTAGTACTAGTAGTAGTAGTGGTAGTAGTAGCAGTAATAGTAGTACCAGTAGTAGTAGCAGTAGTAACAGTAGTAGTAGTAACAGCAGTAACAGCAGCAGTAATAGTAGTACTAGTAGTACCAGTAGTACCAGTAGTAGTAGTACTAGTAGTAGCGGCTGCAGTAGTAGTACCTGCATGCCACAGACTCTGACTCCCAGCGTGGCTGAAGTGCTCTGTTCACATTTCTTCATCTGCCTGGCGGCCTTCTCCTCGGAGGCGTCGTCTCCATGCTGCCTGGTGCCCATCTTCAGGTCCAGGATGCAGGGGTAGGAGAAATGGTGAACCACGTTCTCCAGCAACAGGAACTCTGGGAAAAAACAGCAGCTAAGGAGGAACACCGCTCTGGACTGCTGGAGAACCGCCTGTCTCTAAAACCTTTATCTATCCAGACACCATCCTGCTTCACAGTTATACAGCTCCCCAGTATAACCAGTCTACTGAGCAGCTGGGGGTTCAGTGCCTTGCTCAGAGGAACTCCAACAGTAGTTACTGAGGGAGGGGAGAGTGTTACTCAATCACTTCCCCACCCACATGTTCTCAGACAGCTGCAGTCTGGTCTCTCTGAAGCTGCAGGAGAACACCTGAGCTTTAATCTGCTATAACCTCTATGGAGAAAGACTGACACACACACACACACACACACACACACAGTTACACTCACACAAGTGGTATTTTGATTTTAGGCACCTGATGCTCTTACCCAGAACAAATTAATTAGAGTGAGCAGGCTGGGGTTCAGTGCTTTGCTCAACGACAGAGCGGCTTCTGCAGGAATCAATGCTGTGACCTTCCAGTTACGAGACGGTCTCTAAGGCTAAACGCTACTGAGACTACAAATCCAAAACAAGTTCACATATATTTCACGTGTTCTCAGATGTCTGGAGTCAGATTTTCCTTCATAGAGAGCTGAGAGCAGCAGAAACATGACTCTGCTGTGATGGGAGGGAGAAAAAAAAATGTTTTCACTTATAATGTGGGCTCAACGTGAGAACACACACACACACACACACACACACACACACACACACACACACAACATGTGGGCTGAATGTGAGAACACACAGCTCTATCTGTGTCTGTATGACCAGTCCATATTATGCAGACCAGGATAGTTTGTCTCAACCAATCAATAAAGACCTCTCACCCTCCCCAAGGGTGACATCAGGCCAATATTACTGCTTCTACTGATCAATAATGTTGATGTCAGTTCATTACCAGCATCACTACAGAATAACAATCAATAATGAGAGCATCTATTATAATCAATACCCCTGATAATCACTAAACAACAGGTATTCCCAACCAGTTAAACTGATTTTGTTAGAGATCCGACCCAACCATGCTGATAATTCCCATAATAATAATAATTATGTACAGCGTCCAAAATTCACTTTTTGACTAACCTGCCAAGGCCTGGCAAACTAAAAACAATAACCTGCCATTGAGAATGCTACTGCTTTCTGTGGCAGCGCAGTGCAACAGGCAGCCAATCAGGAGCCTGTTTGATACACAGCTAATCTTTAATTAACTAGTTTAGCTCTGATTTGATTGGCTCACGGTCACAAAGCGTGTGCGGTGGACAGCGGGGACAAAGTTTGAGAACAGACGAAGACCGAAGACTGAATATAACCGAGGCATTCAATGTTATCATCTCAAGAATTAAAGCGATATATACCGAAATGTACCAAAACCGACACTGGCTCTCTCACCGACCAAATGTCCCACATGTCGGTTTGTTCAGGAAATCCATTTGTAAAGTAGCCGACTTCGCATAAACGGTTTCAGAGTCGAGCTTCAAAGCAGCAGAGCGAGTGGAGAATCAGCTGCGTCAAGCCAGACAGAGAAAGACAGAATAAAACAAGAAGTAAGGTGGGTTTACCTTCAAAATAAAAGCATACTTTTTATATTTATGACGCTAATGGTGATTGTAATATTTCTGCACTGGGGTTAGAAAAATAAACAAATGATCATTTCATTTATCGTTATCGAGGTAAATGTGACAGTATATAGTGATATGAATCTCAGGAGTATCACCCAGCCCTACGGTAACCCTTACAGATTTAATTCTTCATTCTATTTGGCGCTTGGCGGACGGTAACTTCAGACCCTGCTTACGTATATTCACTGCTTTGGTGAAAACGTCTTGGACAGCACGCATGTTGGCGACCGTTGTGCGAAAGCCGTATTTCCCTAGAGGATGTTGTCTACTGAGATTATAGAGAGTTCAGTGCTGCTGATGGTACTCTGCTGACCCTCGTACCTCCACTCTTCACCATAGTACCAGTAATAAACAACATCCTCTAGGTCGGCGGTTCACAACCTGGGGGTCGGGACCCCCAAGAGGGTCGCAAAATAATTGTGGGGGGTCATGAGATGATTTATGGGATAAGAAAAAAACATATTTCTACTATATAATTTCATTATCATGTCTATTTGTTTTGCTTTTTCTCTAATTTTGTTTTTTTCTTGTGAAATACTGAATAGTTAGCGTTTTTATCATAAGGGTGGCTGCCGAGTATCGGCGAATGCGATTGGCCGAGGGAGGATACTGAAGAGCTTGCGGTCCTTGGATTCGGACCGCATGCGGCTGAGCTGCTGCTTGTGGCAGCGGAGACTCCAGGGGTTGTGGCTGATCTTCTCTGAACTCAAACCGCTGTTCCAGTCCAACATCTGGAAGGGAACGTCTGAGTGGATCTGGAGGTCCAGCCTGGGACTCTTCAGCTCCACCAGGCTGGAGGAGGAGGAGAGAAGAGAGGAGGAGGAGAGGATAGAAGAGAGGAGAGGAGAGGAGGAGAGAGGAGAGGAGAAGAAGAGAGGAGAGGAGGAGAGGATAGAAGAGGAGAGGAGGAGAGAGGAGAGGAGAGAGGAGGAGAGGAGAGGGGAGGAGAAGAAGAGAGGAGTGGAGAGGAAGAGAGGAGAGGAGGAGAGAGGAGGAGAGGAGAGAGGAGGAGAAGAAGAGAGGAGAGGAGAGGAGGAGAGCAGAGGAGAGGAGAAGAAAAGAGAAGAGAGAGGAGGAGGAGAGGAGAGAGGAGAAGAGAGGAGAGGATAGAAGAGAGGAGAGGAGAGGAGAGGAGAGAGGAGGGGAGAGGAGAGGAGAGGAGAGAGGAGGGGAGAGGAGGAGAGGAGGAGAGGATAGAAGAGAGGAGAGGAGGAGAGAGGAGGAGAGGGGAGAAGAAGAGAGGAGAGGAGGAGAGGAGAGGAAGAGAGGAGAGAAGAGGAAGAGAGGAGAGGAGAGAGGAGATGAGAGGACAGAAGAGAGGAGAGGAGGAGAGGATAGAAGAGAGGAGAGGAGAGGAGAGGAGAGAGGAGAGGAGGAGAGAGGAGGAGAAGAAGAGAGGAGAGAAGAGGAAGAGAGGAGAGGAGAAGAGAGAGGAGGAGGAGGAGAGGAGAGGAGAGGAGAAGAAAAGAGAAGAGAGAGGAGGAGGAGGAGAGGAGAGGAGAGGAGAAGAGAGGAGAGGAGAAGAGGGAGGAGAGGAGAAGAGAGAGGAGGAGGAGGAGAGGAGAGGAGAGGAGAGGAGAAGAGAGGAGGAGGAGGAGAGGAGAAGAGAGAAGAAAAGAGAAGAGAGAGGAGGAGGAGGAGAGGAGAGGAGAGGAGAAGAGAGGAGAAGAGGGAGGAGGAGAGGAGAAGAGAGAGGAGGAGGAGGAGAGGAGAGGAGAGGAGAAGAGAGGAGGAGGAGGAGAGGAGAGGAGAGGAGAGGAGAAGAAAAGAGAAGAGAGAGGAGGAGGAGGAGAGGAGAGGAGAGGAGAAGAGAGGAGAAGAGGGAGGAGGAGAGGAGGAGAGGAGAGGAGAGGAGAAGAGAGGAGAAGAGGGAGGAGGAGAGGAGAAGAGAGAGGAGGAGGAGGAGAGGAGAGGAGAGGAGAAGAGAGGAGGAGGAGGAGAGGAGAAGAGAGGAGAGGAGAGGAGGAGGAGAGAAGAAAAGAGAGAAGGAGGAGGAGAGGAGAGGAGAGGAGAAGAGAGGAGGAGGAGAGGAGAGAGTATGCAGGAATCACATTAGAACATACTGAGACAGAGAAATGTGTATGATACAGGAACACTTATTTTACAATTAAATTCCAAACTTTTCCATAACTTGATACCAATTTTCACGACTGTACGACTGCGGTGTGATGCAAGGCGGCTCTTACAAATGCTGTGACACTGAAAATGTGTTTTAAGACTCACCGCTTTGCAGACCAATTGTATGTTAGCCTACTAATTTTTGATGCATTTTTCCAAATTACTTTAAATTAATGTAAATTTTACTTTTTACAGTTTACAAAAACGATAAACTGATAGATTTCATGACTTTTACAAAGGTTTAATTCCCAAAAATGTACAGTCCTGGAAAACACATTTTCAAATTCCATCATTTTTCCAGAATATTCCTGACTTGACAATATGAAAAATCTAAAAATATATGCGGTATGAAAATAAACATAAAAACATCAGGATATATGCAATCGTGACATATGCGATATATAAATAATAACAAAACAAAAAACAACTCTGAGGCCGACTTACTTGTCGCCGGCGTCGGCGTCATGCGCCTCCCTCCTGTCCGGCCGCTCCTCCTTGTGCTCGGAGGAGGAGGAGGAGCGGTGGAGGCTGCGGCGGGAGTGTTTCCTCCTCGGCTGCTCTCTCTCGGGGGCGTCGCGCTCCTCGTGCTCCCCGCCCCCCCCCTCCAGGCTGCTCTCTACGTAGGGGTAGGCCACCAGGTTGATGTAGCCGTCAGAGTCGCCTTCGAAACACACCAGCACCACACCTGGCGGGACGAAACATACAGCCGGGGCCTTTAGAAATATTATCCATATCTATTAAAAATACCGAGACAGAAACATGTAGAACTAGACGGCACTCAGTAGAGCGTAAACCTCCGCCAACAATATGCAACTGCCAAGATAGGTCAGTTCCACAGGTTGGATTTTCACCAAAAGTTAATCATTTCTTCCACGCCACATCACCAACTTGTTTCCCATTTTCCTGGCTGGACCTGAATGGGACATGAGATCTGCCTGTTCACATTCTGCACACTTTGAATCATTTTATCTGATTATCTCAACACCACACGACCAATCAGCTCTCTGTCTGTCCAGTTTCCATCAGTGCTGCTCTTCTACCTCTGGACCGAGGTTTGGAGAAATCAGCAGGTCGGTTCTGTCTAAACAGGAAATGATCTCTCCAGTGCCTCCATGTTGTTTGATTGGACCAATAATGGAGGGTTTGCCTCTTCTTCTTCGGTGTTATGTGAATCTGTTCGAAAGTTATATGTCTTTTAGTGAGAAGCCCCATGACCAATCTTTCCACAAAGTTTTGTGCAAATCCATTCATAACATTTTGAGAAATCCTGCTGGCAGACAGACAGAATGGGTTGAAAACAAAACTGCCGTCAAACTCCGTTGGCGGAGGTAAATATAATCCATATCTATTAAAAATTTTAAGTAAAAAAACATTTTGACATAATCCATATTCTGTTCCAAATCGCTTAAGCCACACCTTTGCTTATTCTAAAGTTTAGTCAAACAGTAACTGAACTTCACAATCCTGTCTGAGCTACTTTTACTTAAGCAGATTTTTACACCAGTAATTTTAACTCTAGTTAAGCAAAACTTAAGCTAAAAAAAAACTAATACACTTGTTCGACCCGCTTAATCCTTTTCAGGGTTGCAGGGGGTATATTTATTTTTTTATTTAGATTTTCATATCATACAGTATTTCATTCATTTATTCTTTATCTCAGTATATTTGCTGTTATTTTGCCTATCCTACATACTGTAGCATGCCGTAGTTCATATAATTTCATACTTTTTATTCATATATTTCTGCTTTTAATGTTCTGGTGTGGTAAGTGTCAGTTGCGCAGGCAGCCACGCTCTCGGTGTTGCTGTCCGTTCTGCTCTTTTTATATTTTTTGTCCATTTTTGCCGGAGCCGAAGTGTGGAAATTCACTACTTTGACTTGTGGGTGTATCTATACACAATAGAAAAGCAATATATTAGGTCATCTCTTTATTTATTGTGCCAAAATTTCAGTTTCCCGATTGACACCAATGAATGAATGATGACACCCACTCACTATAAACTCACTACAGAGTACCAAAGACACGCCGAGTCCCTTTAGTAACAGGTTAGGAACATTAGTGTTTTTTCGCTCTGTGTTTTTAGGCTGTATTTTAGCCTACAGATTGCTCTGTAGCCCAGTTTGTTATCCGTCTTGTCAGCTCTGTGTCTACAAATGAATATATAGCCTGAAGTAACTTTTTTATTGTGTCAGGAGTTCAGTTTCCTGATTGAGGCCGCAGACTGAAACAAAAAAAAAGTGATGTGACCGCCACACCTTCTGAAAGCATCAAACTGGTCGCAGATCATCACGTTACGTGCTTGTTAAAAAGTTCAGCCAGGAAAGTCCAGGGAAAAGCGTCCCATCCCCACTAACTGAGACACTGTAGATTCTCCCTGTCTGTCCAAATTTAATTCTGCTGTCAGTTTGCTCACTGGTGGGAAATCTTCTCCACACAGGAAGAGACCGATCCAAACTGAAGAATCTAAAAGTGTCTCCCAAACAGCCCTGGGTTATGAAGTCCTTCAAACGTGACTTCTTCTGCCACTTGGGGCCGCCAAGGTGCAAAGTTTACAAGTGCAGCTTTAAAGTTGAATCTTATTTCATGTAATCCTTCCTTCGTCCCCGCCTCAGCAGCTGTCTGTCTGCTGTTATTTAAACAGCAGGACAATGGTAGTGGGCAGAGTGCCAGCGCTAAATATAGACTCCTTATGGACTGCTGTTGTCATGGCACTAGGACCCACAACAACAAGGAGACGTGGTTACAGGGAGACCGTCCCGTTACTGCAGGTCACTGGTTTGATCCCCAAAACAACCGGGGGGTCCATCGGGAAACCAAATGTTCTTGTCATCTACTGGAAAATCAAAGTAGTGGGAATATTCCACCCAGAGAAATTCAACTTTTTCACCATTTCTCATTTAAGCTAGCTCAGTGTGAACGGATGGCGACTAATTCGGAGGAAGTGGAATCCGGGGAGGTCAGTGGGATACAGTTTAAAGTAATAATCTGTTTCACTAAACACCACAACAGTGATTGAGCCTATGTTGAGTTCATGAAAGTTTTTCCACTGTCTGTCCTAAACAGCCGGAGTCTGGTCGCTCTTTCCTGGGAAAAAATCCTCTGCCGCACAGGAAGTGATGCGTTTTACGTTTCCGGTTTGTTTGGAATCAACAGAAGAAGAAGAACTGGGTAGTTAGCATGAGCAGCGATAGCCACCATGGCTGAACAGACAGAGAAAAGAGAAACTCAAACTGCATCAACAGAAAATCCAAGCTCCGCCCACACTGTTTGATTGACAGGTGATCTGTGGGAGGAGCAGTGCAGAAACACCACAGTGAGGCTGAGGGACGAAGATAAACCGTAAAAAACGAGGACCACGAGCATTACCACTTTAAATAAAAACAAAAAAGTAATAGCATAGTAGAAAAGTAATAACATTACAGTAACATGTTACTGAGTAACCTTTCCTTCCCTCCTTTCCTTACTTCCTGTCTCCTCCCCTCCACCGCCATCACTATCTCTCTTCATCTCCCAACTTCTCTCCTTTCCTCCTCTTCACTCCCTCCCCTCTCATCCATCGCCTACAAAAATGATAAATGGAATGATAAATGTGCCACATACAGGTGTGAGAACACGAGGTGTGTGTGTGTGTGTGTGTGTGTGTGTGTGTGTGTGTGTGTGTGCTGGCTGACAGAGTGTGTTTGGGTCTGTTACTACAGCGGAAGCAGACAGAAACAGCTATCTGCCTGGTGATGAAGAGCAGAGCAGCCAAACCACTTCATTTCCATTAAATTATCCTTCCTTCCTTCCTTCTATCCTGTCTGTCTGTCTCTGTCTGTGTGTGTGTTTTGTGTTGGCCCGTGACTTCTGTCAAGTTCATCATTTCATTGCAGACACATTGTTGAAGTTATTCACAACGGCCAAACTTTCTATTACTTATTCTTGATGAGTAACGACTTCGGAAAGGTCAAGCCTGGATTTGAAGCCACAACCTTCCTCATGAAAGGCTGATGCTTTACCTACTGAGCCTGTTACAGGTTTACTGAGGAGAAACTAACTAAAGGGAGAACTATTATGATACTGCAGCCTATGATTGACAGACCGACAGTGCTAATCGCTTTATAGAACATTGTAGTGCTCTCCATTAACGAATAAAACAATACTAAGTCACATGGGCCAGAAAGCCGCTGCTGCACTGCTCTCTGTGGGTTGAATCAGTGATGCCAATCAGGTATTTTGCCGTTGACAGATGATGTCAAACACCTGCTTTGAGTTTTAGTGTGATTTAGTGTTGATTTACTTTTCATGAAACTTCAAAATGGTCACAGTTCATCAGGGACTTGAACTCACAACACTGTGGTCCAAAGACCTGAGAGCTTTACCACTCTGCCAACTTCCACCTTGGTGTGTGTCACAGTGGGGAAACAAAAGAAAGAGACAAGTGATTGGTCACGGGGGACAGTCCCATATTGAAAGCCTCAGAATGAATATTATAACTGTATTAGTGCCCCACATTAATCAATTTACACGTCTTTACAGACATCATCTTGAGAGTCCAGACATCATTTGTCTTTAGTTTGATGAAGATTGATCAAACTATCTTGAACATATCACATTGTCAATTTATCAAACTATTTGCAGCTGCACATTTCCATCTACCGTACGCTCAGTTTTCAAGATATCATTACAGTGTTTGGGCTGTTTACTAATTAAGGAATGACGATTTCAAAAATCATGTTGTTTTTTTCCTTTTAACATACCGTTTAGGAGGACAACACTGTGGGATCACAGTCAGTTTCTGCTATAACCAGAGGGGGGCGACGTCAGAATCGGGGGTAGGTACCAGTGTCCGAAAGATTTATCTCACTTCAGCCGACATGTCCTGAAAATTTCAGCTCTCTGGGACATACGGCTGAATTTTAATGACTTTTTGAAGTTGTGACTTTAATACCTATGAAAATTTGGTTATTATGCAAAAAGCCACGCCCACTTTAATCAATAATGACCAAATTTCATGGATCGACTTGGACATCATCCTAGAACATGTGATCGAAATTTCATAATAATCTATGCAGTCAATTATGAGATATGAACTTTTTGCATTTGTAGCGCCCACTAGTGGTAGAGCTCAAAATGCTTTTACGGGTGTGTTCAAGCAACAATCCTCAACATGTGTTTAAAATTTTGGATTGATTAGATGAACAGTTAATGAGTTATGGCGATGTTAGTGTTAGGGCGTGTTCAGTTAAAAGTTTATTGGTGGATAAAAGCCAAACCTTTTGACCTATCAATAACCTTTATGTAACTTTGAAAGCGGACGGTCCCAAGATTCTCCACACATGTGAGTCGGATGAACGGTCTAGGAGGAGTTGCGAAAAAAGTGTTTCTTAAATAATTCAAATTGGCGGACAATACAATATGGTGGACATTGAAAGTGAGATATGGGTTGAACTCGGCACCTTCCAAAGAATCTATGGACACACAAATTTTCAGTCAGAAAGAAAGAAAAAGAATTCCAGCAAAAACAACACGGTTCCAGCACTGCGTGTTTGGACCCCTGACAAGAGCAAGGAACAACGAAAAGAAATAGATGTAATGTAATGGAAACATCTATCTGACAGACCTCAGAAAGCCTTCAGCGGCCAATCAGAACAGAGTATTCAACAAAGCTGTGTAATAACGATTGGATAATTCAGTGTGAGACCTTTTCAGACTTGAAGGACCTGCGGATACTCGGTACATATTTGACAGATTTAGATTTGGACGGATTGCTCTTGCTGTCATTCTTTGTTCATGATCACTCTTAATATTCCATCCGAAGTTGTGTTCTGTGATGGGCTGTGATTGGCTGTGATTGGCTGTGATTGGCTGTGATGTCAGTGAACAGCAGTGAGTTGTGACTGACCTTTATACTCCGGTGTGAACTCCTTCATCTCTGGAGGCAGAGACTCGTAGAAGCGCTGCTCTCTGCTGATCAGAGGCTTACACACTGTATGGTCGTCATAACGCATCATACTGGTGTGACCCCCCACCTACACACACACACACACACACACACACACACACACAGGAAATAGGCTTAGGAATGACATCAATGAAAACTACATGTGCAGATCCAAAATTACATCAATTAATTTCCACAACTGGCACAAAACATAAAAATCTATTTGCTAATAAAGTCACACTCCTAAATAATAATACATACAGAATACAGTATATATCTATAAAAATATGACAAATTTAAAGGGGCTCTGAATTTATTTATTCATTTATATACATACATCCTCTGACGTGTACTGAAGACATTGTTAATATGTGATTTTGTTTTAGTGTTTAAATTAAAATTATTGCATTTTCAAAACTCCATCCTTTTCTCCAGTCAGTTTCAGTCTAACTCCAGGAAACGCATCACAGCTGGACTCGGTCCTGATTGGCTCCCTTCCTAAAGAACGACTGAAATCCGTCCAATCAGGGTCCAGTTTGGAAGCATTTGTGCAGCATTTGGAAAGCCTCCACTCAGCAGGTTTACCTCATTTGAATTAGAGGGGCCGCTGCTGTCGGCCAATCAGGAGCCAGTATTGCAATGACTTAAGTCTTCACACTCATTCAGTTTAACTCATTCAATTCAACTTTGAAGTAAACTACATTTATCTGCAGAACATCATGAAGAACATTACTCTGATCCTGAGACAGAGGAGATTTGAAAACTAAATAATGAAAACTTAAACAATACAGGACCTTTAACATGTATGTAATGCTTGTAAACACACAAACAGACTTACTGGTAAATGTTTTGTCTGTGTCTGTGTTAGTCTACTCTCCAGGTGACCAACCATCATTTGGAGTCCTATTCTAAACATCTAGTTTGCTGCTAAAACAGGGAAGTGGCTGGTGAATTTTGGGACATAGATAAAAAGTTTCATATCCTACACAAGCAGCTCTACCTTCATTCAAGCATGCTGACACACACACACACACACACCTACCTGGTGTACGAAGGGCTCCAGAGGAACGCCTCCTCCTCGTGGTCCCAGCGAAGCCCCGCCCCCCTGCCCCGCCCCCTGTAGCTTGCTCTCCATGTTGTTGGTGTGAGGGAGGCACATGGCTCCTGGCGGACGCACCGCGCCTCCTCCTGGTGAGGAGAGGAGATTTAGCAAAGCTTTATTTATACAGCGCTTCAGTACGGAAGCCCAATTTACACCGTTTACACCGCAAAACACCCAAACATAATGTCCCTGTCAGCAGAAAACCTGACATAAATGTGTTGTTGACATAATATATTAGTAGTAGTAGTTATAATTGTATTGGTATTAGTATTATCCTAGGTTTCAATTCATAATTGCCTAAATGCTGTTTCATAGGCATTTGATTTGATCAACTGATGAATTCCACAATTAATATGTAATCCAACTGCATCATATGTATCATTTCAGATTGGGCCAGATCTGATTTTTAATATAGGCCCCAGATATCGGTGTAACTACCACAGGCGGAGCAGAGAGCGGCCTCTGGACTCGGGCGGTGTCGGTCTTACCGGGGGCATGGGCTCTGGTGCGCAGCGATGGGGAGGGGGGGGCGCAGGGCACCACAGGCTGCTGGGAGCGCACGCCGGCCCCG
Organism: Centroberyx gerrardi; assembly: GCF_048128805.1. NCBI lineage: Eukaryota > Metazoa > Chordata > Actinopteri > Beryciformes > Berycidae > Centroberyx > Centroberyx gerrardi. The sequence continues at coordinate 35,097,613 of NC_136001.1, forward strand.
GGGGGAGGCGGCGCCAGACCGGAAAACCACCTCGCAAAACCTCCAATCAGAGCGCTCCAATCCACCGCCAGCAGCACAGTGACCCGATCAGGACGGGGGGTGGGGGAGGGGGCGGGAGGGGAGGGGGACAGGGGGGCGGGGTGTCAGTCAGGCAGGGTCACCACTTCCTGGAGAGAGAGGAAATGAGTGGATGTTAGGTTTTATTTTTTTTTATCTTCTTTTTATGTTCTTGCATGTATTCTTGTTCAATCAGGCGAGCTGAGAAACTCTTAACCCTCAGGATGATTAATGATGCTGAACAGCTAAAACCAGGACATGCATTCAAAAATCTACATAAATAATGTTGACGATAACAGGGACAATTTCTAGGCCGCACAATCAATCATGTGTAGTTGTAGATCACAATTTTACCTTCCACAGTTAATATTGGCAGTATAGAAACATTTACTTTCATGTACAGCTGCGGTAGTTGAAAACAGAAAGATTTTGATATAAGATGCCAAAAGAATAACATTTAGAAATTGAATATCAAGCTACTACGATGAAAAGCCGTAAATATGCAGCCCTAATTCCATCCAAGAGATTCCAAAGCCCAGCCCGAGTCAGAGCTGATTGGCTGACAGTGGGTCAGGGGGCGGAGTCTGTGCCCCCTCCAGGCCTGTCCAATGACACCTCAATCATCACCGTCAATCATTTTGATCTGATTAACAGACTGCCACTGTTGTCTTTACTACCATCCTGCATTGATTGCAAAGCATTGATAGCTAACACAGTTAAGGTGGATAAAAAAATCAATCTGTTGTGCTAAATGTCAGTGAAGGTGGTGCTCCTACATTTGGGCTGGTGCTCCGTCAATCATCTTCATCTGCCTGGACTGACTGACACCATCATCATGACCAACCTCCATCCTGGAGACATCACAGTGGCATGCTGGGAAATTATGATAGTTGCCTACTAGCACGCACAGCACAAGCGATTCCATTATAGTGACAGTCATAACATGAATCTCTCCCCCTCCCTCAAAAAATAAACTTTCTCTCTCTTCTTCTCTCCATCCATCAGTCCTCAACACTCTCACAATTTTCTCAATATTTTCTCAGTATTACATCTCAATATATTCGTGTGTTCACAGACACTGAAATTCCTCCAAGCACCAAATGTCGGTAAAATTAGTCTTTCTCCAAGTTTGTACCTGCTGGTAGGCTTAGGCTGATAATTGATAATATTGAATATCTTTAGGATCAGTCCATCCCAAGCGGCCAAAACCCCGGGTGAAAAGGAAGTGGCTGAAAGCTGCAATTCCTCTACCATCCACTAGAGGCCGGCTCCAAAAAGACTCCAGACCGCCCAACTCCATGAAGTCAATGGACCGCAACTCAACTTCTCACTCAAAATATATTTTTTCCACAAGAGGTTATGGTCTCAGTAGATAATTTCACTCCTTCTAATGTGTGTCCATATTGCGATTTTCAAAATAATCGTGTCAATAACGGGATATAACGGTTCTAAAAATGGGGTTGTTTTCCTAGTGATTGACAGGTCGTCAATTTGGGACCAACAGCAGGCGGAGCTGTGGCTCTGTGTCGACCCTCAGCTTCGCTCTGGCTAAAAAAAATGTCAACATGGCGGCGATCGTAAACCCGATTTTTAGGCTTCAAAACAGCCCTTCAGAAACCTGTGGGTGACGTCACACTCACTACTGCATCTGGTTTACAGTCTATGGTCCATCCCTGTTTCTTTTCTTTGTCTAGTCTTTATTGAAGCAGGCAGGCAAACCACATTCTTATTTACAATAACAGCGTTAAGCCTGATTTCTGAACCAGGTTCCCACTGCTTTCTAAAAATAACAGCTCCAACACACACACAGTTTTCTGGGCGACAGGCCACTAACAGTTGACATCACATCACTCAGCATGCCGGCTTCCACCTGACTGTCACACCTGGTCAGTAGCCAACACACACACACACACACACACACACACACACTTACAAATACATACATACAAATACTGACACACACACAAATACACACAAAACACATATACAGATGAGTATCACTTTGCAAAGAGCTTATTTTGCCAGTCCGGTCAGTTAGTATAGCTAGTAGTACAGCTTAGAGTACAAAATCAAGCTCACACACACACACACACACACACACACACACACACACACACACACACACACACACACAGTATATAAACTGTCACTTCAAAGGTATGTTAGCCATGCTGGTGTCACGAGGGCTAGCAGTCAGTCCAGAGTGTCATACCAGCCCCTTCCAGCATATTAACACCACACACACACACACCTGAAGCTGCCCACTGTTATCCACTAAGCAAATCCACTTAGGTCTGGAGAAAAGTTGCTGGTTTGAATCCCCAACCTACTTAACATGCTTGTCTAACCATTACCAGGGTTGGGGGTTCAATTCCTCTCTCTCTCTCTCTCTGCTTTTTCTGCAATGCAATTTTCATTTCCATTATGTCAAATCATCCTCATGCTCTATCTGACAATAAAATGCTGACGGACTGCTGGTCAGCAACATTTTACACTCACAGACCTTCAGTCTATCCATACACCCCCCCCCACCCCTCCACTCTGTTATATGCATTTTGTTCATGGGTCAGTCCAGTCCAGCAGCCTCATGTATCTGACACCAGCTGCTTTCAGAGGCTGCTGACAGGAACCTCGTCATCAGGCAGGAGACACACAACAATGCACTGGATTAATGTCAGTCACGACCGCCATGTTTAAATACCCAGCTGGCAGAAACAAACAGAACCAAGGTGGAAAGTCAGAGAAAGCTGAGAAAGACACAAAACAAAAACAACAATGGAAAACGACGAAAAAACACCGCACCAGCAGGAGACGGAAGAATCAGAAGGGCTAATCACATTATTGGCTGACGCAAAAACATCTTAATTCGGCAGAGAGCGACGGAAAAGTGTTTTGGAAAATAAGTCAAGACATGGGTTGTGTAGGATCGGTCTTTTCAGAGGAGGAAGAGGCTGCCGTGGAGAAACCATCCTAGTGTTGTCATGATACCAGAATTTTGAATTTGATACAAATACTGAGTGTAGGCTGAAGTCAATACAACTACAACACCACAGAAAAACTACCCATTAGAGCAGTTTTATTCCTCCGACTCTGTTCCCAGGACGACCGGAGCTTAGAGCTTCACACAGCAGCTTCACTGGTTAGCTCAGATCGATATCCGCGATCGATCCTCCAATTAGCATTTAGCGCACACCTCCTCTGGCCAATCAGCTGAATGGACAGAGTCTGGTGTGAACCGTAGGTTGGTGTGAGTCTCTCCTCTCCACCAGTCTCTGTTTTAGCTGCAGTGCTAAACAGATGCATTGTGGGAAGCGCTGGACGTGGCTCCTAATGTTGCTAGGGAATGAAATCGAAATTCTGTTTAGGGCTGAAATTATTATTTGACAAATAATATACAGTATATTGACAAAAACATAAATTTGAAATTATTTGACAGAATATTGCAATTCTGATTTAAGATGCGATTCATATCATCACAAGTTTTTCTTGTCATTTTTTTAGAACTTTAAAATTGTTTTAAGAAAAGTGATTTTGTTAAAAAAAACCAAATAGATGTGAGTGAGCAGATTTACTGAGTTTGAGTCTGATGAAAGGTTTTTATTCTAAAACTTCTTGTTCACAAATCCAGTTTGGACCGAACTCTCTCTGAAGAAATTAACTGCAGCCTCTGAGATTTGGAAGTTCATATTGAGATTTCGATTTTTCTCGTTTAATTGTTCAGCTCTAATTCTGTTTTTACTAAAAGTTGAAATATTTTTGTTGCTGTGGTGAAAATGGTACCTGATATGGACCTGATTAGTGATACGTGATTAACGCTGTAACACTACACTCCTGTCTGTGCCAGGCTTTCAGAGCTGAGAATTCATATAAATCTGAAAAACCCAAACAGCCCACTGAAAGACAATCGAATTAAATAAAAGCCTATCTGTTGCTAATTAACATCTAAAATAAAAACACAATTATAAGTAATTAGCATCTGAAACAACCAGAAACCATATGAATATACATATCCACAAAAAACAGCAGCTCTGACAATGGAATACGATAAAAGAGAGATTTTTTTACCAATTACCATATGAAACAACTGAAGAAACCATGTATAAACATAATTAGACGGTTCATTTCCAAAACACTATGAATCCATTTCTGGAATTGAAAAATAATTCGCTGATATTTATCATTTAATATCGGTAAAAATGTAGACGATCCAGTCTGTGAAAGTGTCTCATTTATTCAACCCGAGGACTGAAGTTCCCTACTGTCCTACTGACCAGGTGTCACTTTTATTTATGGATCTCATTTTGGAACCAAACTCTTCATATAAACCTTCCAATATTAAAAAGCCCAACCTTGTAGCCTGCACTCTAAAAAGAAAAAAAGTCTTGGAGGAACGACTGGGGAACCTGAGGAGAAGAAACTCACAAAGCCTTCAGAAAGGCTTCATGAACCTTGATGGCACATCCAGGAACCTCCAGCATTTGGGAGTTCTTCAAGGAACCCTTTAGGAATATGTTTTCTAGTGAGGAACCCTGCGGTGCTTATTGGCTCCCTGGAATAGAATAGAAATAGAGTGTCTGTGATTATTAACAAACTCCAAAATAAAAGCCCCTTATATCATGAATTACTATGTAGAAACAACTAAAGAGAACACTGGAAACACCAAACCATGCAACCATCCAACCCTCCAACACACACACACACACACACACACACACACACACACACACACACACAACTGCATAACAGGAGTCTGTGAGGAAACAATTTCAAATGATCTCCCTCACTCTCTCACCCCTTCGCCCCCCCGTCTCTCCCTCATCCCCAGTTTTAAAGTGCAGGCCTCCACCTTGCCTTTAAATTAGGGATGCACCGATACTGTTTTTTTCACTGCCGATCCGATACCGATACCAGAATTTTGAGTATCAACCGATACCGAGTACCGATCCGATACTGACCCCTTTTTTATCTTCTACACAGCTGCAGACAACATGTAAATAACATGGGAACAACAATTCTATTGTTAAAAAAAAAACTGCAGCAGGGCAAAAGACCAAAATAGGAATGACAATTCCTAGGATATATAAAAGACTGCTGCAATATAGAAAACAATACTAAAACATTCAGGCAGTCTTTGGTTATATTTTTCTCTTAATTTAAAACTAGATAACCTTCAATTTAAATAACTGACCAAAAAATAAATGAATAAATAAAGTAGGCTACTGTTACATAACATTGGGATACAGTGCAAAAAAAGTCACAAAAGGGCAAAAGAGCAATAAACTGACCAGAGCATACTGCTACAAAACAATACTGACACAACCATACAGCCTTTGCATATATTTTTTTCTCTTCTTTAGTGTGAATAACTGACAGAAAAGTACTGCCACACAGGCTTTTTCTGGGCAGAACCTCCAGTGTGTGCCAAGTCTAGTTTTAATCACTTAAGGACAAGAGGCAGGTTTTCCTTCAGAAACAGAAACAGAAGCATCTCACCTCTCTCTGCTGTCGGCCTGTTCCTCCGTTCACTGACAGTGTTGACAGTCACTGACATGTCATCAGCGCGGTAGCATTAGCTTTAGCCCCCATCTCCAAAAAGTTCAGGTTTGTGAAAACGGAAGACTTTATTGAAACTTTTATGGTGGCGTGTACATGATACTAAGCCCAAGGACACTCGATGGTTTGAGCCAAGGAGCCGGCGTTTGGAAGGCGTCGCCAGATGAAGTTCTTGGTAACGGTGAGTTGGATAAAGGTCTTTGGGACGCTAGTAATGGCATAGCCATCTAGTAATGGTAGCCATCTAGCGTCCCTTTGGGGCTAAAATAATTCCCAGCCGCAGACATGTTTACATCCGCACTTTGCCTGCACGCTCTATTTCTTTTTCCAACTTCTTCACTCACGTTGCGTCACGTGCAATCTCAGGCATGTTTTACAGCAGGTGACTACGCCAGTTTATTACTCCGGGGGTTCCAACTGATTGCTCTGGATCGGATCGGATTATAACGCTCACTGCCACCTATATCCGATCCAGCATTTTAGGCCAATATTGGCCCGATACCAAGTATCGGATCGGTGCATCCCTACTTTAAATAATACATCAGTCATACCTGAGAGAGAGAGAGAGAGAGAGAGAGAGAGAGAGAGAGAGAGAGAGAGAGAGAGAGAGAGAGAGAGAGAGAGAGAGAGAGAGAGCTTGTGTCTGTTGGGCGAGAAAGAAAAAGACTGTGTGAGTTTGGCATTACGTGGCGTCTCTCTGTGCCTGCAGGGTTCAAGTGAGACACACACACACACACACACACACACACACACACACACACACACACACACACACACACACACACACACACACAGCAGGCAGACCTGTAAAGATTCCTTCATCAGTCAAACTGCAATATGTATGGTGGGAGGAAAAGGTTTTACTGTTGGTATTTAAATGTCAGTTGTACCTATGTGGGCTGCTGGCACTGCTGACATTAGTATGTTTTGTTTGTCATTGTCGCTGGAGTGTGTGTGTGTGTGTGTGGGTGTGTGTGTGTGTGTGTGGGTGGGTGGAGGGGGGTGAGGTGATTTTAGCCACTTTTCCTGTTTTGTTGCCAGATGTTTCATCAAAAAGCATTGAAAGTCATCAGTCAGTAAGCCAGTTAGGTAGACAGTCAGCACCCAGCCACCAAACCAATCAGCTACGACTACAGAAGTACTACAGTACTACTGCTACAACAGCTACTACTACTACTACTACTACTACTACTACTACTACTACTGCTACTGCTACTGCTACTGCTGCAGCTGCTGCTACTACTACTGCCATGCCTACTCCCTCTCCTATTACTCCTCCTCCCATTACACCGCCTGTACTGCCTACAGCCTCAACAGTAACACCAGCTTACTCATCTTTCCTCTCTGCTCTTTTCCTGATTTCCTCTCCATCCCTTCCTCTTCTCAAATGCTCACCTCCCATCTCCTCTCCTCCCCCCTTCCTTCCCATCATGCCCCTGAAAGCTGCCCTATGATGACTCATCGCCTGCCTGAGGACAGGAGGAGAGGAAAAGAAAGGAGAAAAGAGGAGGAGAAAGGAAGAAATAGGGGAAACCAGGAGAAGGCAACAGAACACAAGAGGAGAGAAGAGCAACTAGATCTGTTACGCAGGCTGAATGAAGACGTCAGACTACTGTGTGTGTGTGTGTGTGTGTGTGTGTGTTGCTGAAGGCATCATCTCGCCAGCGTCATGGCTGTAGTGAGGCAGAATGCTGGCTGATGACGTCACTAAACATTAATCTCTCTCTCCCTCTCTCTCTCTCCGTCTACCTCTCTTGCCCTCTCTCTCACCCAATCACACTTCAGGCTCAAAATAGCTGCTATAATGTAATGGAGTATCACTAAACATAGCCTCCATACAGAAGAGTTTAGCCACGCTGAGACATTTCTCAACCACCCAAATTTTCTTAAGATTGCTCGTGACTCAGCAAGTACCGCTGGCATGCCGCTGGGCAAGGCACTTAACCCCCAACTGCTCCTATGCAGCTCTCAGTGGCCACCAGTATAAAATAATAATAACAGTAAAAGTTAAGAAATATACAAATCTATCACTACCCCTCCTAGGGCTTAATATAGAGCTGGCTAGTCAGGTGGTTCGACCAGTGATTTCTCCATGTTAACCTCCCATCCAACTTCATTCTGTTGTTGATAACCGCTGATCTGTAGAGCTGAACAATTAATCGAAAAAAATAAAATAAATAAAATAAAAATCGCAATATGAACTTCTGCAATTTTCAAATTGCAGAGGCTGCAATTAATTGCTTAAGAGAGAGAGAGAGAGAGAGAGAGAGAGAGAGAGAGAGAGAGAGAGAGAGAGAGAGAGAGAGAGAGAGAGAGAGAGAGAGAGAGAGTTTGGTCCAAACTGGATTTGTGAAAAAGGAGTTTTAGAGCTGCAGGTAATCTTTGGTCCATGAATCAAAACCTTTCATCAGAATCAAACTCAGTAAATCCTGCACACTGACATCTATTTTTTTTTTTTTAACAAAATCAAGTTTCAAGTTCTAAAAAAATGATGGCAAGAAAATGCATCACAGTTTAAATCGCAATTGCAATATTCTGTTAAATGATCGCAATTAATTTTTTTGTCAATATCTTTCAGCCCTACCGATCTGTATCTTCTGCAGGATGAAGCAAGGCTCCACTACATGATCACGGTCATCAATGGTTGTGAATGTTTCAACCTCTGTGTTGAAAAGAAGAAGCAATGGGGGCTTCTGGGAAATGTAGTCTTAATGTGGAGAAACACTAGCAATAACAATACTAGTGGTGTGATGTATAAGACGTAGTATTCATAGTATTCTGATATATCACAGCTATAAATGAACAGGTGATTAAAAGGTGATCTAGTCGCACATCAACATCACCACCAAAACGTCCTTTTTTCATCTCCGCAATATTGCTCGACTTCGGCCCACCCTCTCCTTCTCAGCTGCTGAAACTCATCCACGCTTTCATAACCTCCAGCCTAGCCTCCTGTATGGTCTCCCTTCCACCGTCCAAAAACTACAACACGTTCAGAACTCAGCTGCCCTGGTTGCTCACCCACATAACACCCATCCTTCAACACCGAATCCACTTCAAGATCCTCCTCATCATATACAAAGCTCTCAATAATCTCGCCCCCTCATACCTGACAAAGCTTCTCCATCGCCACACCCCCACCCCCCACCCGCCACCTCAGATCAGCTGACGCCGACCTCCTGTTACTACCCCTAACCCTCGGACTCACTCCCTTCATTCCAAAATAAACTCAAAACCCACCTTTTCAAAAAGGCTACAATATCCGACTCCAGAACTGCAATGCACACTCTTTTATCATCTTCATTTATTATCATCACTTTATCATCACTCTATCGATTGTTTTTATGTATTTTATATATTTATTTTATTTTCCCCTAGCTGTTGTAAAGTGTCTTTGAGTACTATGAAAAGCACTCACAAATAAAATGTATTATTATTATTATTATTATTATTATTATTATTATTATTATTATTACAATCAAATGACAAACACAGCCAATGAGCTGTGTGTATTGTAAAGCGCCATATTGGTAGGAAATGCATGTGACATCATGGGAATACTATGAATATGATGTATAGTATGTATATGATGCATATGTATATGACGTAGTATATGATGTATATACATATGTAGTATGTATGTGACATGTACTGTATATGATGCTATGTAAAGCCCTTTGAGACATGCTTGTGATAAAGGGCTGTTTAAATAAACAAGACTAGACTAGTGTGAGAGAGAGGAGACCAATCGTCTCCAACAAGGACTCGTTGATTTAAATTGATTATACCGAGGTAGCACTATTCATCTGACACAGGGGTGGGCGATATGAACTCAAATTAATATCACGGTATTTTCCACTGTCTGGACGGTATCGGTATTATATCACAGTATTTAAAATGTAATAATTTCATATTTGATAATAAAATTAATACATGTGTTTTATCTTTATAATACCGAACAGAGTGAGACGACAGACAATATTATGCATCTCAAATGCTTTTATTGTGCAAATGTTTTCTTTCTCCAACTGAGATGCAAAGGTAGGCTATAGGCCTCGAAAAATACTATCGCAAGTATGTATGTAAAGAATGGACTCTAAACTGATGTTGGAATTTAAACACTCCAGTTAGCTGCATAGAAAGTTTTCCCACACATAGGTTTAATTGTGGCGCACCGCTACAAAATCAAAAGTTGGTCAGTACATAGAAATTGATCTGAAGCGATACTTTAACTTTCAGTTCTGTCTGTTTGTGTCGGAGGGGTCGGATCAGACAGGCAGGCAGTTACTTCCCTGCAGCTGCTGCTCTGCTGCAGCCGGATCTGGAACGGAGCCGGAGCCACTTTGGAGAGACGCACGGCTTCTGTTTTTGTCGGACTACGCACCAGTCTGTTCTGTATTTTAGCCATATAAATGTATATACATGCCACGATTTTGCTTACTGTGGTCATTTATCACCATGTCGGTAGAGGATACATAAACCAATGTCACTTAAATAAATGTTGGAGATGAGGTCATCTGTGGAGCTGCTGAGAAGCTTCTATTTGTAGGCTATGCCTACACCACACTACACATTAGTATCCTATATGTTACATTAAGGTTTCTCACAGTACAACTTGAGTTGTTTATGGGTTAGGGTTAACCCTAACTTACCCATATGTAAAATGTAGATAGGCTGAACACAACAGGCAGACCGCAGACAGAGCAAGAACGGAGTTAACCGCAATATATTCAATATATACAGTATATATTATAATATATATAAAAAGTCACTAGAAGTCACCAGATAACATCATACGCTACTTTGCATATCAATATAATCTACAGTCCCCGCTCTCAGCGGAGGGAGGGGGGCTACCTGTGTGTGTGAGGCGTTGTGATCATCAGATCTCTCTGGATTAGACAAACGAGCAAACCGGCATCAGCCGAACCAATTTACTGCCAAATGTTTTGGGATTCAACACATTAGTTCCCCATGGTCAGAAAAAGTCGCCAGATTTGTGGGTAGTATAAAGGCCTTATTTTATATTTTAATTAATTTATCAGGTATCCACAGTATTGCAAAATCCATATCATGGCAGAAGGTGATACGTGAACGTCATTCATGTTGACTATAACACCGATATACCGCCCACCCCTAATTTGACAATGATATATGGATGTTAAAAAATGGCACACATTGCACCTTTAAGGAACATTATTATTTTGTTTTCATACACTGTCAATTTATAGGATTCATATTTTTTTTATCAGAATCAAAACAGCGCCTCAGTGTGTCAACCTGCACTGGAACGAAGACGGCACCAAAACACGGTTGGACATGGAAACACATCTGCAGTCCAATTTAAATATAATTCCTATAATTCTTTGACTCCGATTTCCACCTTGATGTTTGGTCCAGGGATTCTCCACAGTTTTGGAAGCTGTGTGAAACTCCTTTCACTCGGAGAGAAAAGCACCGCCCGTTGGGAACTGGACACTGCAGCAGCTGATATGATGTGACTGAAATATGTTTTGATTCATATTACAGGTCTGACCGCCGCTGCCAGAGAATATTTCTGGGGAAAGCCAGAAGAGGAAGGAAGGGAAAGCACTGAGCAGACGAGAAGCTCTGACCTCAATCCATCTCATCAACAAAACAGAGAGAAAGAGAGGAGCGAGAGAGGGAGAGAGAGAGAGAGAGAGAGAGAGACGGAGATGGAGGGAGAGACAGGCAGATAGAGAGGAATCAGGTTAAAAAGATTGGCTCTACAGCAGGTAGTGCAGAGACAGAGAGAGAGAGAGTGAGACAGAGAAAGAAAGAGAGCGAGAGAAAGAGAGAGAGAGAGCGAGAGAAAGAGAGAGAGAGTAACAGCAAACAGCATTATATGTCTGTCTGTCTGATCTCCAGTCAGTCACGACCCAGGTCTAACCAAGCATGATCCCCAGATGCAGACCAGACTCACTCACACACACACACACACACACACACACACACACACACACACACACACACACACACACACACACACACACACACACACACAGTAAACAGCATATCTCCCATGAGCAGAGAGGATCTAAAGATAGCAGCAAACAGGAAACATCAGGCCACATCTGCTCTGTTGTGGGATCATTCCTAACAGTCCACTGTATATAACAGATAGGACAGACCCAACACTGATACTCTGCAGAAACACCGGGGATGTGAACGCGTCCGTTCTCTCCGCTCCGTCTGTCGTGAATATTTGGATATTCGTTACGTGTCAAAATGAACGAAGGCTAAAGCAGATAATGGACAAAAAACATCACTTCCATGACTTCCTGCTCTCTATGGTTCTTCTGATCGGTTCATATCTTTATCAATCATCAGGGTTATTATAGTCTGGGATTTTTCATTCGTTTTTTAATTTCATATAGTTTTAAACCTGCAATAAGCGATATCAGACCTTCTAACCAATCTTGAAACTAATGTGTGCTATGTGGAGATTTCATTGAGACATAATGATATAAACCAATATCCAGCTGTGTTGCTGTTTTCACCTCTTTCCTGAATGAAGCTCCTCCCGCTCCATTCAGCAGCTTTTCATTTTTTTTAACTAGCTTGTCTCCTCCCTCGCCATTTAAAACGGCCCTCACCCTCAACTTGTCACCTGCCTCTTCACTTGTCAGTGTGGACATGTAGCCTTCAGCAGGAGAAAGATGTGTCAGTGTGACTGGTAACCAGCGACACTTCTCAGTAGGTACGGCTGTCAGCCTTTACGCATGGTGCTTTGCAATGTTTGTCCTTGGTAGGCCTCCGTAGCGCAGTGGCTTTGCTGTGAGCTTGTTTACAAATGTGTTGCAGTTTCTGTCGCCCTCTCCATTTTTATTTCAATTTCAGTTTTTAGTTTCAGTATGTTTTCAGTGTGGCTCGACGTTGATCCAGGTCAGACGGCAGGACAGTAAAAACAGGATGTAGGCATTACAACCTTCTCCTTGTGATCAGTCACACCTCCTGTCCTGGTGAGGTTCTGTCTCTCTGAGGTCACCAACGGCAGGCTGGGTGGGATGCAGTGCATCTCATGTCAAGTCAAGACCCGAGTCTAAATGTAGATTACCAAGTCAAGTCCATGTCATTAATGTCAAGTCTCAAGTCAGAACAAATCAAGAGTCCAGTATCAATTTAATATCTGAAAGAAAACTAAATATCTAGGACTTTTCAATGTACAAGCATGGATTCAAAAGAAAAACAACAAAAAGAAAAGATCTTGTCATTTATATTTCTATATTAACTTACACTGAAATGATGTTGTCACTTTAGACGATTTCCAGGCTAACAACTCTGTAATGATACAACAGACTAGAGCTGGACAATTAACTGAAAAAAAAAATCGCAATATGAACTTCTGCAATTTACTTGCTTAAGAGAGAATTGCATCCAAACTGGCATGAAAACCTTTCTGATGGCAGTTGCATCAAAACCTTTCATCATACTCAAACTCAGTAAATCCTGCACACTGACATGTGTTTTATATATAATTTTAAAGTAAATTTGACAACTTGTGATATGAATTACAGTTTAAATTGCAACTGCAACATTCTGTCAAATAATTGCAATTCGATTTTTTTGTCAATATCTTCCAGCCCTACAACAGAGCAGATGAGCCGTTGGAGGGCGCTCCAGACGCTCGACTGCAGCGGACCACCGGAGACAGAGCGGGCTCCGAGGCGGTCTGTGGCTATAATGGCTGTGTCCATGTAAGGTCTGCAGTGAACTGGTGTCATTCCAGTCCGTCTTGGCAGACAGACAACAGGTGTGTGTTGCCAGTGGGCAGCGTCCTGCATGCCAGGCCGCCAGGCAACGTGATGCAGAGCGCTGACAACAGGCTGCAGGACACCGCCGAGGACAACTGGATCCCTCCTCTCCTCTCTTCCTTCCTCCTTCCTCACCTCGTAAACTCCTCTTCCCTTCTCCTCTCTCCTCCCCTAACCCCCTCTCCTTTCGTCCCTCCTCTCCCCCAACCTCCTCTTCCCTTCTCTCTTCTCCTCTCCCCTAACCTCCTCTATTACAAACTTCCTCTTTTCGCCTCCTATTCCCTTCTCCTCTCCTCTTCCACCCTCCTTTCTTCCCTACTCTCCCCAAACCACCTCACCTCCTCGTCTCTCCCCTCTCCTCCTTTCTTCCCACCTCTCACCTAACCTCACCTCCTCCTCTCTCCTTTTCTTCTCCTCTCTTCCTCCTATCGACTCTCCTCTTCCCATCCTCTCCCCTCCTCTTCCCCTTCTCTCTCCTCACCTCCTCATCCTTTCTCCTCTCCCCTCCCCTAACCTTCCTTCCTTTCACCAAACCACCTGACCTCCTCTCCTCTTGCCCTCCTCTCTTCTCCCCTCCCCTCCTCATCTCTCCTCTTCCCTTCAATCCTCTCTCCTCCTTTCTAAGCCAGGAGAGAATGATAAACAGAAGGGCCATGGGCTAAAGTTTAACGTTTAATCCCTACTCACTGACAAACAGACCGAACAGAGGAGTAGACAGGCCGGAGCAGACAGACTCACGTTTACACTCCTGCTCACATAACAACTCGTTGAAAGACAGACAGGCAGACAGGCAGATAGAAAGAGACAAAGACAGACAGGCAGACAGGTAGATAGAAAGAGACAAAGACAGACAGGCAGACAGGTAGATAGAAAGAGACAAAGACAGACAGGTAGGCAGACGGACGAGGAAGGTTTGCATTAGAACTGAAATGTTGAAGTGAAGGAGGCAATGAAGGAACCGGTCCACAGCCCAAACAAACAAAAAACACACACAAACAAACAGACAGACGAACCAATCTCTAATCGGGTATCTGTGTCCTGCCAGGTGTGGTGGATGACCTGAGCAGCCAGCCAATCAGCTCAGAGGATCTGTGTGAGCACAGCTTACATCATCAGTCAGCGCTGGGACAAAGCTAAGGGTTAGCTAGCTCAGTGACACTGACAGACAGATTAAGCTGCTATTTCTAGAGGCTAGAGTGAGTGAGCGTGTGTGTGTGTGTGTGTGTGTGTGTGTGTGAGAGAGAGAGAGAGAGAAAGAGAGAGGGAATCCTCCTATCCTTGAGTAAGTCAGACATGGAGCCAATTAAGGACTTCCAGGAATGTCTAATAGTAGAAGTAGCTTGACATTGTTGTTGTTGTTTTTGTGTGGAGTTTACATGTCATTTAGCTTCTGTTGTCCATGTCACATGACTCCATTTGTCACCTGGATTGTTCTTCTTTGGCTTCTGATGTTTTTATGAAGCTCATGGGGTTTCTCTGCCTCACTCATTCAGCTTGTATTTGTTCTGTCGTGTCAGCTTTTAGCACCTATGCAAATCAACTAATCCTAATAGTGGTTATAAGATCATGGACAACTGCTACTACTGCTACTACTACCACTACTACTACTGCCACCTCCAAGGCTCTGTCAGTAACACGCCGAGTTACCATGGAAACAAACAAACCCAATCACCAACAGAAATTACAGAAATCAGCCATGTGGATGGAGGAGCAGTTCAATAATATGAGACAGGGACTAAAGGGTTTTTTAAGTCAGTAGCAGCAGTCCAGCTTCCTCTCTGTTTCTGCACACAGTCAGCAAAGTTCAGATATCAGCGCTCGTTTTCCTCCTTCACTCATTCTCGTCCGGTACGAAAAACAAACTTCCACAGAGCGAGAGAATCCATCATAGGAAGCATGAAGCCAAACTTTCTGTTTTCTCCTCATTTCACTGAGCTGAGTCGAGTGTTTTCATCTCAGCGCTGCGTGAAGGCAAATTTATGGTTTCTGCGGTGTGCCCGGTGTTCACGGCAAGACCGCTCTCTCCGCAGAGGCACAGCATGTCATGGTAAATGCGGTAGCAGTGCGGTGTTCGCGGAGAGTTGTCAGCTGTCACTTGGCTCGATTAGACTTACTTCCCTGGTAACCAACTAACATAGCAACCATTAACCAATCACAGCCTCTGAACTGACTGCGGCGTTTGCGGAGGCCTCCACACTCGCCGCACAGACCCTCTGCACCGCGAACCCCGGGCACGCCGCAGAAACCATAAATTTGCCTTTACGCTCCGCTCTGCCTCCTGTCAGTCAGCTGACACCACAGGAAGAAATGGAAGTCAGCAGTTCATTTCAAACTGGGTTTAACACTGTAAATTTGGGATTTTAAAAATGATGAAAAACAAGGTAACGTAAATAAATAAATAAATAAATAAATACATACAAGCACAGGAAGTCAGTGGAACAACAGTTGGCTGGTAAAATAGTGAAAGTGTTGGCCTGTAGGCTTGGGCCGATATTCGCCAATATCAAATATCGTAATATTTAATGAATATCGCTATCATTTCCATGATATCGAATAACGACCCCCCCACCCCCTTCCTAAATGTTCCCCACCCCACCCAGCCAGGGCATCATGTGTTACTTATATCACAATTGTGAAAACTTTACTTAACTAGCAACTTATTAACATTATTAACATATTATCAACTAGTGGTAGGATAGTAAAACAACAAAAATAATCATAGTGGTAGTGATAAATGTGTCATTTTACTTCAAGTGGTTCCCTTTTCCACAATCAGTATCAATCAATCAAGTGCTTTGGTGAAGGTGATGTGTGTGTGTGTGTGTGTGTGTGTGTGTGTCTTCAATTGATGGCAAATCCAAATCCAGAGAGGTGTTTAAGGCTGTCGCTGCCTCAGGTGGCAGAGCTAATACAGCCATTAATCTCACACAACACACACACACACACACACACACACACAGGGCATCTAATGGGTTTATTAGATGACAGCTTTGACCTTGAAGGAACCAGCAGCTGGAAAAAACATCAACATTCAGGTTAACTACCAGCCAGGATGAAGGAGTGGAAAAGTTGATTTTGTTGCATTTTTGTATTTGGTTTGTTCAGGTTCACACTGACCAATTACAAGTGAACCAGGGCTTGTAAACAAGTGTCACATGATTCACAAGGAGCTGGTTTATTGGACAGAGTTTTGGTCACCTGTCATCCTGCAGGTTAGAGATCAAAACAAATCTGATTCCAGTTCCTGTAACTTTAGCTGAGCATGAGAGACTTGTCTGTCTCTTCTTCTGTGGTGTTCATACCAGTTAAGAACACATGAAGAAACAGCTGAATATGAGCATTAGTCCAGACTTCATTTTGTTCTGCTAGGCTTTCCAAGCATGAGGAACTGCTGGCTATCAGATGTCAACATATGTGTCCATAATCCCTTGCGTTTTGGGGTGGTTTCCTGTAGTTGGTTGGATTACGTTCTCACTCTTAAAGAACCGCACCGCAGTTCTCTTGTTAGAGGACTGAGAATCCCATTTTCAGGTCGTTATTTGGTGCCATGAATCTGAATGGCATTGTTCTCACTTAGACAAACCGACCAACTAAAGGAGGAAACGCAGCAGAGTTCAGATAAACCGCTCAGAACATGCTGGGTGGGAATGCAACCTAAATCATCACCAGGCAATATCTGAAATAATTCCAAGCCCTGTAGGTTATGAATAATTTACAGACTGGGATTTTTCTAAACCTTTTTAGCTGGAACAACCAGCTAAATGTGAACCAACACTTTGTAGTTTTTGTTCCCTCTTCAAAAGAATGATCAACGGCTATAAGATAAGATATCACTTTATTAATCCCCATGGGGAAATTCGGGAATATGTTAAAACTATATGATAAAACAAGTGAAGCTAAGCTAGATGCTTGTCAGCTGTGAGCATCTTGGTATTTAATGTCAAAACTGTGTTTCCTGTAACAGTCATGGATACAGACAACACCTCTAATCTTTTGGCAACACCTTTTATTGAGACTGAAAAGGGTTTGAGTAGAAATATGTCACATGCCTTTAGTTTACAGTCGTGCAAATCTAACCAGACAAAGCTATGTCTGAATAGTGACTATAGCTATCTACTGAAGAAACACAAAGCAAAGTCAACATGGCTGCCATACTGAAGTGCTTACTTCATCAGACAGTCGACCAAATGTGCTTAAAATCCACAAAATGCTCAACTACAACTACTGCTAGGAATGAACAAGTGCCAAGTCAGCTAGAATAGGAATTTCTGGTCACAACCTTCAAAATAAAACCTCTATTATGTATTTCAACATTTTTACCAAGCATAAAAATTAGGGCTGGCCCAAATGCCATGTTACAGGCTTCGAATACTCGTTGCGATTTCTGAACAAACACTCAAATTCCCAATAACAGGCCTCTCTCAAAATAATAAAATAAAAAATAAATTAAAAAAACCCATTTGTATCCTAAATTTAGGTTCGAATATCAACCTGAGGAACAAATATCTGAATTGTCGAATAGTTGGGACCAGCCCTAAAGAAAATTGAAAAATTGAGTCTTCCAGGTCAATCCCACAATGCAACACACAGCCAGGGGCAAGAGCCAAATCATCATCACCATCATCATCCTCATCCTCATCATCATGATGTACTGTAGAGCTGCTTTCCTCAGCAGCACCCTGTGTGTGTTATTGCTGAGTGTGTGTTGTGGTGAAGTGTAGCATAGCCAAGCTAAATGATGCTAAATAAGGGCTGGAGTCTGCTACTGCTGACACACACACTGTTAGCCTGGGATACACACACACACCCACAAGAAAACAGGTTTTCTAAAACCCTTCACAAATTCGTTGATTTTGCAACTGCTGCATTTTCCGAATCCCAAGAATCTGTAGTCTTCTCTCAGAGGGGAAAGAGATTCAGAGAGCTTCTTAAAACTGCAATATGCAACTATTTTGACCTTAAAGCAACAATAAATAAATGAACAGGATCTATTCTACATCATCAATCTGTGTGCTCTGGCCTAAATCTCCTGTTTGCCTGAAATTGGCTTTTCAATGATGTTGGGACGTTTTGAGACGTAACCATCTGCTGAGGGCGTGGCCAGTTGCAACAGACTGAATTCAATAGAGACTGGCTCCAAAAAGACTCCAAACCGCCTAACTCCATGAAGTCATTGGGACCACAACCCAACTTCTGCTAAAAATATAAAGTCAATACATTTTTTCCACAAGAGGTTATGGCCTCAGTAGCTAATTTAACTTCTTCTAACATCTTTCCGTATGGAGATTTTCAAAATAATTGTCTCATAAACGGGATATAATGGATAGAGGGGTTGTTTTGGGTTGTTTTCCACACGATTGACAGGTCACCTGTCCAGTGTTCGACAGGCTGCCCATGCATCGCCGATTATGGGCCAATAGTAGGCAGCGCTGTGACTCTACAGACAACCCAAACTCCGCCCCCTCCACCTCGGCTCCATCCTTTGCCTCCCTTTGGCTGCTTCGTCTCCAAAAACGTTGACATGGCAGCGACCGTAAACACAATCTCCAGGCTTCAAAACGGCCCTTCAGAAGACAATGGGTGACGTCACACTCACTACATCCATGTTTTTTTTTTTAGTCTAAGCTTTTAACATGGTGTTCTGTTTTTGTGGAAAATCCCTGCTAGATGTTGTACAAAATATTTAACAGTAGAAAGGCCAAGCTGCAGTTCATTGATGGCTGTTTTGAATTTGGGAATTGAAATATTACAACTTTCAAAATGTCAGTGCATGACTTTTCCTTGACCCACTTTCTGTACAAACCCGTGTTGTTGCATTTTCAAACACACAAGGAAACAGTAGTTTCAAATTGAGCTAAAGCTAATAATCTAGCATTACACTCCAGTTTACAGAGAAGGTTGTGTTCACATGTATCGGAATTTAAACTGCACAAATGAATCACAATACAAGTCTTTCAATATCATGCAGCCCTACAGGAGAGAAGCCCCAAACACAGCTGTCAGTCTCAACAATCATAAACTACAACTGGGAAAAATACACACACACACACACACAGCTGCTGCCTATATCCCCTGACATAATTCAACAGCTGTTCAGCGACACTTGGCCAGCCACACACACACACACACACACACACACACACACACACACACACATAGCCAAGTGGCATGAGAACAATCTGTCCTATCAACAATCCATTGGGTGAGACAACAGCCCAGATCAACCAAAACATCACACTACCAAACAGATGTCTGCCATCTGGGCTTCTTTCCTCACTGCCGACCCAGGAATCACCATGGCAACCAAAAACTACCCACATGTCAGTCAGTCAATAAGGATTTATGTTGCTCAGGTACATGACCTCAAATCAAGCCTAAAGTCTTCGATGAAAACTCCAGTCAAATCAAAAGCCAAAACTTAAAAGTGGTAGCTTAATCCTTGAGATCCTTGTTTTGTTTTGTTTTTATTCAGTCTCCATCTGTGTTGCTCAGCCTCATGGTGGCTATCGCTGCTCATGCTAACTACCCAGTTCTTCTTCTTCTGTTGATTCCAAACAAACCGGAAACGTAAAACGCATCACTTCCTGTGCAGCAGAGGATTATTCCTAGGAAAGAGCGACCAGACACCGGCTGTTTAGGACAGACAATGGAAAAGCTTTATGAACTGGATAGAGGTTGGATCACTGTTGAGTTACAGCAGAGAGAGAGGAGCAGGACAGACAGAGAGTTAGAGGAAACAATCAAGGATTATTACTTTAAATTGAACCCTTGATCAAACAAAGCCTTAAAAGGTAAGTCAAGCCACAAGTCCTGCCTGTCTGTCTGCATCTTGTTCAAGTCCAGTTGTTAGTCTATGAGGAGGTCCAGTATTTCCCACAGGTTGACAATGTAGGCCTACCTGTGGCGTAGGCCTATCTGATTAAAAACTGTCAAGTTACTGTTTACAAATACCATTTATAACACATACGAGTTTGGAGTACTGTAGAATTTTAAGTTTCAGTTTCATTTTCACAACGGGAGTGCAAAGCTAGGTCTGTTCTTGTTCTGTCCGCCAGTCTGCCCCTTGTTTTGAGCCTCTACAGCGATCTACATTTTACATAAGTAAACACAGTTATCTAGTTTTGCTTATTGTTCCATAAACAACTCAAAGTTGTACCGTGAGGAACATTAATGTACCATATCTTTTGAGAGTAGTAGCCAAACAGAAGCTTGTCAGCGGCTCCATAGATAACCTCATCTACATTGTTTCATGTATCCTCTATTTTGTTTACTGACATGATAACAAATTACTATAGTAAGCAAAATCTTGGCATTTATATACATTTATATGGCTAAAATATGGAGCAGCCGGATGCATGGTCCGTCAAAAATAGAAGCCATGCGTCTCTCCAGAGTTGCGGCAGCGTGCAGCAGCTGCAGTGAAGTAAATGGCTGCGTGTCTGATCCAACCCTTCAGATACAAGAGAACGAAACAGAAAACGCAACCGGTGTAGCCGTATCGCTTTAGATCAATTTCTATATACTAACCAGATTTTGTTGGCGGGACATGCCGATATTGTGTGGAAAACCCTGAGGTCAATTCTCCCTCAGTACAGCCCATTAAAATGCTTCCTGAGAAAACGATGAATGCAAGCTGAATCTATGCATGCAATAGTCCTGAACCTCCAAAAAGTTAATTTCAGGAACTGTGGTTATTTGGTTAACAAGCTGGACCACCAGCCACCAGCTGGTAAATATTTGTCTTTGTCTGTAAATTAGTCTACTCTAGCAGCCACGTTGGTAACTAACCAACCATCATTTGGAGTCCTATTCTATTCTATGCTAAAATAATAAAATAGTTTTCTAATTTAGTAGCCACTGGGGCTTGTGGAGCCCGATGTAAATCACAATATGGCTCACATATACAAAATCACAAGTTAAATAATCAAATTAATGTTCATCCCACGGTAATCCCGACTTGGCCTGGGACAGGAAATGTATCTTAAAATGACAGCAAATTAACTCTTTTATCCATTGGCCAGCGCCTGGGGGATTCCAAATTAGACCAGACACTCTGACTGTTCTGGGGACCAAAGGGCTTTTTTAGAATAGAAATGAGCCTGATTGGATGTGAGCCACAGTGGCTATTGGAGTACACTAAATTACAAGCCACTTTCAATATTTTAGCAGCCAACTAGTTTAGATGTTTAGAGCAGAACAGGACACGAAATAATGGTTGGTTACCTGGAGAGTAGACAGGCTGCTGCTCGTTTCCCAGCCTGGAGCTAAATGCCTTTGACATGCTGAGGAGGACAGTGTGACACCCCCAACCACCAGACACACACACACACACACACACACACACACACACCTCATAACAAACAACACCAGCTAATGCTGTCTACTAATGCTATAGACCTTACATTATATGTAGCCACCAATGTGATTTCTTCTTTATTATTATTGAGGATATAATATTTTCTTATGATTCCAATAATTAAAATCATCAGTGTGGAGACTCAGATCTGTCCTTGACATCCAGGATGAGAGAAACCAGGCGGACAGGGAGAAGTAACCTTTTTCCCTCCACTGTGACTGTGCTGTTATATAACCACCATAGGTAAACCCAGCTGACTGATGCGGATGACAGGACAGTGGAAGACAGGTTCTTCTCACCCAGATGATATTGAGCATTGCCATACAGCCGCCATAGTATCATTACAGCCTACCGCCAAAGCACCAGTCAATCCCACAACAACAGACTGGAGTAACGGCTATGGAAGCCAAGAGGCAGCTACTGACCAACTATGGGTTTGACCGTGTTATCCTGCTCATTCGTGTAGATTGTAGAACAGCACAAGGCGAAGCCACATCAAGAGTGTGACAGAAAATAAACAGTTAGCCGACAAGCAGCATGGTCACCATCACACCCAGTACAGTCAGAGAGCTAACCAGGTAACTTAACCTTTCTGTCCAGCTATCCCAATCTCAAAGCCAACAAACCTCTGCTGACAATAACTGATTGCGGTTCCGTTATTAATTTGACAGTTTTTACCTGACAAGCTACGGGACTTCATGAAAATGAACAAGGTAGTCCATCTAATGTCAAACTACAAGAGCCCTAATAAT
Organism: Centroberyx gerrardi; assembly: GCF_048128805.1. Taxonomy (NCBI): domain Eukaryota; kingdom Metazoa; phylum Chordata; class Actinopteri; order Beryciformes; family Berycidae; genus Centroberyx; species Centroberyx gerrardi. The sequence goes on from NC_136001.1 coordinate 35,120,106, forward strand.
AACACCATAACGGCTTTATCAAACCTAGCTGCAAGCTAATTAAACTTTAAAGACTTCTGAACCTTCAAAACAGCACAAGTCCTGCTCCCCATATTACTTCACGTTAACCTAAACATAGCCAACGTTATGGCTAGTTGGTAGCATTATGGCTAGCTGCCACATAACACATTTTTAGACACTTGGGTACCATATTAGCTGTCTGACTGGCCAGCTTCTTGACCTTAGCCTGACAGCTAGTTAGCTAGCTCCTTTTGGCTAACCTAGCTCATGCTAGACCCAGCTTCGACCAACTCACTAACTAAACTTTAAGACCATTTTGTGTCATCCCGCATCAAAACTCACTCTCTCTTTTACCTTGTGTTTGCTGGCTAGAGTACTGATGGAAAATGTTCGCTCGACACTATTTGCCGTTAAGTTAGCGTAGCTGGCTAACGTTAGCTAACTAGCTAACATTATGGTTTGACGTTACGCAGTCTCTCCCGTTAGAGACAGCAAGCTGTCAAAATAACAACTTACCGTCTGTCTGTAACGCCAGCTGGACAGCGGACTGACTTCTCGGTGTCAGTGTGGCTGTGTCTCAGTAATCGGAGAGGCTCATGAACGTCAGTCCCCGGTATCCGAACTCATAAACGGCTGAAAAACATCCAGGAGCCGCTAGATCTAGCGGCTAGTGTGGCTAACGTTATTACAGTAAAACTCTGCTTGCTAACGTTAGCTACTTGGCTTTTACAGTTAATTTGCATGACTGCGATACTTTGTCGCCACCTACAGGGCTATCATCGACTTCTTCTTCTTTGGTGTTTTTGCAAGTAGTTGGCATAGCTTAAGGGAGCATTACCGCCATCTTCTGTTTAAAAATTGTAATAAAATTCTACCTACACACGTCCCAACAATACCGATTCTTCAGTAAGTAAATAACTAAATGAAATAAATAATAAATAAATAATAAAAATTATTTAAAAAGCCTGCAGTCAAAACCACTACTTGCAAAATCCAACAGCTCTTTTAATGTGAATTCCTTTTTCTCCAGCCACTCCTGAGTTTTCAACCATTTCTGCTCTCTCTCTCTCTCTCTCTCTCTCTCTCTCTCTCTCTCTCTCTCTCTCTCTCTCTCTCTCTCCCTCTCTCTCTCTGATAACCTAAACATGTCATTAAACATTTTCCACTGACAAAGCGACTGTGTCCTATCCTTAATCTGGAGATAATGACCTCCTCCTCCCCCTGTTTCTTACAGTAGGCTATCAACTCTATTTTGTACTGAATATTCATCCTCCCTTAGTCTCCCCATCTCGGTATTGCTGTCATTTCTGAATTGCTGCTCTCCAAATGATTCCTTTCCTTCTGTTTTGCTGAGTTTGATAGGAACATCAACTTACTCTTTCTTTAATGCCCGTTTAGCCAGAAATCACCTATTAATCTCCCTGCATTTCCAGCATGTGCAGGGACCATAAGCAGAATTTGAATAGGTGCTGTAGGTGCCTGGCACCCATGGCCAACAATGTGGAGAATCCCTTGGAATGTAGTAATATTGGTAAAAAACAAGCAAACAAAAAAATAATACTCATAAGGTAAATAAGCATATTATGAGCAACCATCGATTATTTTCTGTCACTAATTCACTTTAATTCAATTCAATAGTCATTGACAAATTGTAAAGATGAAATCTAGAAAAATGAATTTGTAGGATTGGTGCAATATGGCAGATTTGGGGAAAAAAAAATTGCTGTTGCTGTGAAATTGAGGCTCTTACATGACATAATGTGAATTTGTAAATAAATAAGCCAAATTCCTGCTAAACGCTAATATTGTTGTTTTGACAGCTCACTAGGAATTAGCGCTGCATGTAGCACAATAGGCAGAGATCACAACTATAGCTCGCTCCCATATGCACTAAAGGCAAGCGCTGTGACTGGCAGGGACCAAAATAAAACTAACACTAGTTCCATGCCTGCCGACTCTTGTGTATGTTAAGTATTATGTCATATACAAAATCTTGTCGAAAGCAACATACAAATGACTTGATACTCAGTACGGCTGAGGTTGAATTAAAACTTTACTTGGTTTGACATCTTCAGTCTGCTGTAGTGCCATCAAAACAGCATATAACTCCTCTGTGTACACATTCAAATCATCTGTTGTACGCTTACACACTTCCACTTCAAGACTTGGAGCTTAAAAGCTGATCCAGTTACACCTGAAGCTGGTTCTTTGGACCCATTTGTGTATCAGCAAATGTCCCATATATACTGATTTCCCAGCTATATAATTTATTTACCATGAACTTATTACCATATACCATCTCTATCTCTAGATTTAACATCTAACAAGGACAAAACTACTGGTGGAAAGGCCTAAAAATGGGTTGGCACTGCAGGGCACAAGACTGTAGGACTAAAAACTTTACCATGCACTCCCATCTCTCCTGCTATGGCGTTTCCCACCCATCCTGAGCTTGTCTTGTCTCTTTCCCATTCCCAACATCTCTATAAGACTTTTTTTTAGGTGGTTATCATGTCCCTGTACGCTTTCCCAATAATTAGCTGCCAACTGTTTCCTGCGAATGCTCAGTGGCATCTCTCCTGTCTCTACCTGTATAGCGCACATACTGGTGAAGTCTTCACAGCTCCGACACACTACAGCTTGAGCCTGTACTTTATCCAATTCATTCAGGAAAGTTTTTGAAGCTGAGCTATATATCAGACTCCCATAATCTATCTACATAGACATAGTTCAAGGATGGATAGTCTGTCTCCCATTCCAGTCCTGTCAAGCATCTCATTACATTTAGGACCTTTTGCATTTTTCAACTGTTTTCTTTATGTGTTCCGCCCAAGTCAATCTGGAATCAAAATACAAAAAGCTCCCAACTCTTTTTTACATTACTCGCATGCAATTTCAGTTTCAAAGTTAGTTTCAAAACACTGCTTTAGTTTTCTCTATAGAGAACTTAAATCCCCCTTCAGACTCCACTGTTCCACTTCACTGACTCCTTCCTGTAGGCTATCGAAGCGTAAAGTTGACTACATTCAAATGTTCTGCATTCAAGCACAGTGCAAGTGCCTATGTTTATCATCTGTGTGTTGAAGTATCATGCAAAATGAACTTTGTCATAGTTGGCAAATATACCCTTACAGTGTTGCCTATGTATCATTATTAGCCTTATTACTCCATCAAACCTGGCTGACGTGTAAAATATAGGTCATAACCCTCTTCATGTGATGCATTAGGTGAGTGTGTGAATTATTTAATAAGGTTTAGCTTTAGGTTTAGGTAAGAAATGTATCCATTATGCATTTCTTATTATTCCCAAGTAGGGCTGCCCCCGACCAAAGATTTTCCTAGTTGACTAGTAGTCGTTAGTTCAAGCCATTAGTCGACTAGTCGTTCCACGTTTATGATATTAATGTAATTATTTAAATATATATTTAAAAAAAAAACACACCCAAGTCGCGGCTACTCGCGGTCAGAAACACCGGTGAAATACACTCTGGTTCACCCCAAAAAAACACACAATAGGCGTAGGCTGTCAGTCGTTTGCTTTGAGCCCCGCTGCTGCACAGAGCGTTCGCTTGTTTATTCAAAGTTTATTAATATTGAACGTGTCGCGTGTCCAAATTGCACCAAATCCGACACTGCACGTCCTCGGGTCCCCAGCAATACACCCGCCAAGTGTGAAGTAGATCGGACAAACGGTTGTCGAGATACGCGAAGGACACACACACACACATACACACACACATACATACATACAGACAGACAGACAGACAGACAGAGATTCCTTGCTTTGTAGTTTGATGGCATCTAAATCTCACTCCAGCCAGGTACCCAAAGTTGGCAACCCTGGTCTAATAACTTTTTAATGACAAGGCGCAGCTCCTGAATGGAGTTTGAGGGGGTTTTTTTTGTTTTTTTTCCCTGCGACTAACTGACCAATGAAAACTTGGTCAACTAAGACTCTTCTCATCGACTAACATTTGGTCGACTATTAGGGGGCAGCCCTACTCCCAAGTGCTTCCTGCAAACCCCCGACTTTAGTAAGGGACTGAATGTTACCTTACTTTAGTTTTGTACAGTTCATGTCATGTTACAGTTCATGAGAGAACCACACTATGGCTGATGAACAGTTATCCTGTTAACTATTGGGTTTTGTTGTCTGCTCAGTTTCCATGGTAATACTTGCAATATTCTGTTTACTCATGTATACTATGTATACGGGGATATTGGCAATCGGGATATGAAGAGGCATATAAACACCATATCCCATCTAAGAACCAGGATATTAGCTAGTATCTGGAATGAAGCTACTTGTTTTGATGATATGACAGTCTTTGTCTTGTTTTCTTCTTCTTTAGGGAAGACTTGACTAAACTGTTCAAGATCATATGAACATGTGAGTTCTGTTCTAGGGGTGTGTGAATTGTTATATGAATGTTGTAATGTGGCACTTTGCACTGGAGAAATCACTATCCCTGGGAAAATGACAAACACAAACTTAAAGTACGAAACAGAAAGTTCTTTATTCAGAACATGGTGGAACTCAGTATAGTGCTGTCTTACAGATTTTGCTCCCATTACTGATGACAATATTTACACACAAAGAACGAAAGGGGATATTCACAAATGTCCAACAATTCAATGGTCCTAATCTTCCAGTGGCTTTTCATGTTGACAAGATGACCATGTATGCTCATCCATGCCTGTGTGTGTCTGGACACAGGGGGAAATAACCTGCAAAATCCACCTGCAATAGGTAGATGAATATACAGGCAGCTGAAACCCTCTAAGCTAATTGCACAGCTAAACTGGAACATAGAAAGTAACAACAAAACAAAAAGTGAACTATCTGCACTGTCTATCTGCACTCTCTCACTATTATTTGTCAGGCAGACAACACAACTTTAATGTGATGTAATTCCAATATACCATGGCCTGTCAGGTTATCTATTAGCCTAATTAATCATCTTTGCTAATTATAGGTAGAGTCCAATCCAACTGCTGAGTAAAGGCAATGGATGGATGGATGGCATTGTGTTCACCCTATATCTGACCCGATCCAGCAGATTTGCACATTTCCGATGACAAAAAGTGTCAAGGTGTTACTGTCCAGCACTGTTACAAAACAAGCAACCAGTTTGGAGCATATAAGTGGATTTTAAGTGTAGCCTGGTGAAATTAAACCAGTGCAGGACACAAAAATCTATTTAGGATTCTTTATTCTGGACAAACAAAATGGTTGATTCTGTGTAATTGCATGGACAAAGAAAGAATGAAAGGGTGATCTTTCAGTTTTTACTTTCAAAATAAAACAAGTTTCCAAAAAAATAAAAAAATAAAATCTTCAATGCACAGTCGTTGTATATAAAAACACAACCTAAGGCACTTGAGAATACTCCTTAGCCAAGTAACTATAATTCCTCTGTCAACAACTAGGAAATGTGCTCAGTAGAGCACAGACCTCCGCCAAGGCTGACAACACCCCGCAAGGCAGTTATGCACCTTTTGGTGATAAGCCACGCCCAGCACCACGCCCCCTTTTGGCCAATCGACATGAAAAGTTAATCAGTTCTTCCTTGGCCCATAACCAACCTTCATACCAAGTTTTGTGCAAATCCGTGCCCAACTTTTTGAGATATCCTGCTAACGGACTGACAGACACACAGACACAGGTGCAAACATTACCTCTTTGGTGGAAGTAATAAAGCAGAACATTAGTACATAAATAACTATAGTGGTTCTTTCCTGAGAAAATAATATAAAATACAACAAACCACATTCACTGTTAAAAACCTAACATTCACAGTTCTGTATAAAATGTTCAACAGAATATGTAAGAATTCTGTGAAGACGAGTCAGCGATGCTCTTCACAATCTGCTGACATCCAACCAACATCTGCAAGTCTGCCGTCAAAATACATTTGTACACATTACTATTAATGCACATCAATTCATATTTTGTGCATAAAACATATTTTATGAGATATTTACCAAAAGAGAATAGATAAGAATGGCGATGATGCGGCAAAAAGGCCACGCCTGAAAAGTGTGGTACAAGTGCGAAACCCTATTCAGTTTCTAAGAACAAAACAATAAATCCACATTTTCTGTGGTTGTTTTTTCTGTGTTCTGATCATTTATGTGAAATGTATATGGTGTAAATAATTTGTCGTTACCTTTTCACAGTTATCAAATAACTGCATTGTCATTAAAATGTAAATGGCCCTTCACCTCTCAGGTTGTAAAAGTGTCAAAATTGACACCAGCCAAACCTGGGAAGTTGATTCTCCCTCAGATCCATAAGCATCTCATGAGATTAACGGCAGGACGCGCCTGCATCTAAAAGGGATTCGAGACTCTCACACACACGTTCCTAAAGAAATGTAACAAACACTTATCTGCAAGCCACACCAGACTGTTAACAGACACAGGACACCTCAGGAAGACCCACACACACTCATACAAATTAAAATAGAGGATTTTTCATCTGGTCTATAGGACTGAGTTTTAATGAGTTGAAGTTGGATCATATTACTGAAAGAATCAGGAATTGTTTTCTTAATCCTCCGCCTGGTTCTGTCTCACTCTGTCATACATGAACCCACTCCTTAAATTCCTGTTGGTTCTATCTTTCTACCTTGTATCTTTTAATATCTTTGATGAGTTTCTAAAACAGGGTGAATTATATACTAAATTGGTTAATCATATATATTGAACTGTTAAATTGATATTATCATGTGTATGTTACAATGTCACTTACTTCTATCTGAGAAAATAGAAGCCACACTGCCACCTAGTGTCCATTTATATCTACACCCTTTTAATATACGTTGGTAAAATACTGTATACTTTAGAGAAAAAATATAGAGAAAAAGTAACTCTCACCTTTTTCTACCACCCAATCACAGAGGAACTTTTCACAACTGTTTTTGTGATGTTTATGACTTCTTGTTTGAGTTTCAAGTGATACAGGTAGTATAGAGATTACAGATTCTATTATAATCATATACAGATTAGAATAATGTTAGTCATTTACATTTGCTAAATTAAAATTATAGGGTTAGTTCACACAGACAGATGTTTACCCTTGACTCATAGCTTACTTATTTGCAATATTTTTTATTTACATTGAAGAGCTTTTCCCATCTCACATTATTATGCCATTACCTGAATGGCGCCAGTTAGTCTCTGAAATCCCCTGCAGCCTGTCCATCTCATCATGAGCCTCCTTATATTAATGTCATTCTGCAGGCCAAGCAGAAACTAAATATGGGGATGTCTTCAAAAGGCTCTAATGCATTTTCATTTGCATTGGCCCCCATCTTGTAGTGCAAAATAATGTGCCATCTGTCTCATGTAATACAAGATGTGAAATAATTTTCTGCCCATATATATTTAATGTATTTAATGTAAGTGAACTCTTAACTGACACTGTAACTATGTGAACCACTTCTCATGCTGATTCAGCATTAAACAGTTACATTGATAGGAAACAATCCTTCATGTATAATGTTTGCACTGAAGTACTGCAAATAAATATTTAAATATGACTATACTATTTCATTTTTAGTATGTTTCCATACATGCTGTGGTATGAATTAATTTGATTTGACAAATAAATAAAAAAATCTATAAATAAATCACTTGCAACATCACAACCATAACTGGCAAGCCTTTTTTGGCATGCGTAGTGCTTATAAACTTTTACGAGTTCATGCCAGAGGATAAGATTCAATAGAGTAGCAGCATCTGTACAGTGGGTGTTGTGTTGCATGTATTTATAATTTTAAATTATAAATTCCAATTATAATTACTTTTCCATTGCTACATGTTTTGATTTGATCAACTTATTTTATCTTCTAATGAAAATAATTGTATTTCATTACATTACATACATACATCGTTATTAATGAGGGAAAGCTTTTTTAGAAATAGCAAAACTCAAGCCTGTTGTGTTACAATTTGAGTTGAGCAAATTTTTTGACACACAGACCTCAATGTCACACAATTGTTTGAAAGTGATTTCATGTGTCTAAAACATTGTTTTAAATGTTTTTAATTTTCTTACGAAATAAATGTTACTAGCTATTTTTTCCTCACTGATATTTTATTTTATTTTCTCACTAGTGCCTATTTTTTATTTTTATAGTGACATACAGTTCTACTAGTTCTTATTCTTTTGTGACTAGTATCTTTTTATTAATGGCTAGTTTCTATTACGGTCTTTACTAGTGAGTTTTCTGTTTTTACTAGGTGCTAAAAATAGTGACTCGCCGTTTTTCAAAATGACTAGTAATAAACAAAATACACTTTCAGATAATACAAATTGTGCTTTATTAAAATAAATATGTAACAAAACCACACCAGCATGAGCACATCCAGGAATATATTCAGCTTATTACAATATTTGTCATGACACAATCAATAAAATGTGGCCATTTATCATAAGGAGACAGTAGTAAAATCAGGTGGCTAAGGAGTAAGGCCAAAGCCACTATGCCTGGCAGTTAACTGGACAAACACCAAAACAAAGAGGGTTAAATGGGAACCTGGCAACCCACCCCTCACAACTGGCAACCCTCCCCTAGGCTAGACACAGGAGAATATTGGCAAACTGTAATACACCTCCCAGTGGCGTGACAGAAAGACAGGACAGAGAGAGGAGATGACATGCAGCAGAGGCACGGGCCAGATTCAAACCCGCGCCGCTGCCTTAATGGTACGCGCTCCACCTGTTGAGCCACCGGGGCTCCGGCCCCTTCCATGCTTCATTTTTGCCCAAATGTCACACCAGAGGGGCACTTGAGCTGCTCAAACACCCATCTGATGTGACATTAGGGAAAGAATGACTGAAAAATGAAAATGAATTATGTTTTCTTTCTACTGTGGCACCCTAGTAAAACATGAGACCCTCGCTTTTTTCATCCAAAGAGACTTTCTAATGGGACACTTCAGTTTTGCCCTAAGGTCACAAGGAAACATGTTTTTTCTACCATAGGGCCCTAACAGCTGGTTGATGCACTGACTCGCTGTTTACCTGTTGGTCAGCCAGGTAGCACCAGACTGTGTGTTTGTATGTGTGTATTTGTGAGTGTTTGCACAGATGTGTGTGTGTGTGTGTGTGTGTGTGTGTGTGTACATGTGCTGTCTGCTTACGTGTGTGTTCACAGTAAGTGTAGGTTGATGAGGTCGTGCCATTTTAAAAGTATCTTAATAATTGTTTTCATTTAGCAGACCTCCTCTAGGCTCTGTCATTCTGTTCAATCAATTTTGATATGGAATTATGTTGGTGTTTTTTTTTTTACTTGACTAAATTTTATTTAGCAAATATAAAATGATATAAAAATGATATAAAATGATTTTGCATATTCAAAAATAGACAGTGGTTTAGATTAGAGAAGTTGGCTATAGCCTAGAAATAGACTTAAAATTAACACAGCTGTCAAGAAAAATAGATAAACTGCATCCTGCAACATCCAGGCAGCATCTATATACAATGAAACTGCTGCTGCTTCTGTTAAGAAAACAAATAATAAAGTAAGTATTTGCCAGCTAGCTCTGTGTTATTTTCTCTAGCTAGCTTATTATCAATCTAGTATGCTATTGATGGTTTTGGTAAGCTATTGATAGCTAGCTTTGAAGTTTAAATGAGGCATCTAGCTTGAGTTGAAGCTAATGTTACTGTGGTAAATAAGTGCCAGCTAGCAGCTATAGTCCTATTAGCTGCTTCAGTGGAACGCTCTTTTTCAAAGCTGAAGCTGGTAAAAAACAAGCTCTGTAACAGCTGGTGAAGACGAGCTCTCTCTGCTGCTGCTGTCCACTGAGAGGGATCGGCATCGACCGCACAGTCATTCATAGTTTCAAAAACAGTCAGTAGGAGGATTTTGCTGTGAATCCAGTCTGATACAGGAAAGTTTTTTTTACACCACTTTCCCCTATTTTTTCTGTTTTTTCCCCAAATTCAAACCCGTGGAATTTTTCTAAATAAATGGTCAACAGCATCGTCTTATTATTCCTAATGACAATTTATTTAAATGTGAGCTCAGAATCATAAATAAAACATTAATTGTAGAGTAAGAGTCGGTATCCAAGTTTTGATTTGATTAGTCATCCCAGTTACTTTAACCTATTCACTGCTGTTTATGTGCTGTGTTAGGGTTGACCTGGAGAGGAGGGAGGGCTTGGTTTGTTCATCAAATGGAGTGCAGAGAAACTCCAAAGAAATACATTTGTCTTTGTGTATTTATTAGACCATATAAAGTCATATATGAGGCCGGACCTAACAACACTAAGAAAAAATGAAAAAGTGCCTTCTCAGAAAGTGTCCATGCCACTACACACTGTGTGTGTGTGTGTGTGTGTGTTTGTGTGTGACCTAATTCAGCCTAAATTAATATTCACTCCAACCTCCAATAATATCACTCAGGATATCCTAGAGCACCACTACAACCATTCAAAACTGACACGCACATGCAAATTAGGGGGTTAACCAGTCTAGGTGAAGCAGGCAGACCAACCACACAGAACAAGGATCCAGAATTTTTCCCTTTTCTATTGTTTTAAATCCTAACAAACAGCAAATGACAATAATAACAATGACAATGGCACTAATAGTGCAAATGAAATAAGCCTAATATTGATCCTCTGCCCACATTTGTTGTCTGTAACTCGTCAAGACAATTCATTAAATCAGACATTTTTCACTTTTATTTGGATATAGAAACCAGTTAAATTAAGGTAAAAACAAAAGGCTACAGATAAAGATAAAGATGAAAAAGTTCCACTTTGGTTTTATCAGACTGGCAGAATGTGTCTTCATGTGTCTTCTTTGGTAGTACCTTCGGTTCTCTTTCATAGCATTCGTTTCACTATAGAATATGGATTACGTCCCCTCGCGTATTCTCAGAAGCACGTATTCCAGTACGCCAGCCCTGAATGGCTGGTGGTCGTGACGTCTGCGTCAGGACCCTCCTCCCTTTATATCGCGCTGCCGCTGCGTCACTCGTCATTCAATCACCTCTTCTCGCTTCAGAAGTATTATCTCTCGCCTGTTGCTTCCTCAGGAACTAGCTTAACTGTCTACTGATTGGAGTGGACGCCTCCATCACCGGACGTTAGTTTTCCCCGGAACTACCTCCAGGTCTCGCCTGCCTTCTCCGTAGGTAAGGCGTTAGAGAGATCAGTGGTACACTCCAGCCTGTCCCCAAACAGTAGAGTTAGCTTACTCCACTGGCAGTAGCTAGTATCCTCACTGGCTTCTACTTTCCAGCTAGCTCGGCTCCCACGTTAGCCTCGCTTCATCAGGCAAGCTGCCCCCGGTTTACAGCAAAGAGCCTCCGTCACAGGCTAGCTCGCCAGGCTAGCCTCTCGGAGAGGGACCCCCTTCTCACTGCCGCCACCGAGGACCACCAGCTCGGCGCTTGGTGGTCGGCTCAAGCATTATGGATTGTCTGTTCTGATACTGTTTATGGTTCCCACCTCCTCCACCTGGTTTCTTCACAAGCTCTCATTGGCTACAGCTCACAGCTCTCAAAACTTGTCCTCATGTATCTCACACTACAAGGCTGGTGCAGATGTTGTGCCAATAAAATCAAGCCTGTTTGAAAAGATCAAGATGTCTGGGACGGCTGAAGGACTGGGTCAGATTGTGTCTCCGCTCGCCCGCTCACATTTAACAAGCAGCAGGAACGACCGTCAGCACCGACCCTGACGGGCTCCGACATGGAGGGGTTGTCTCCGATCTCACAAACTTGTCAGGGAGAGCTAAATCCCGGCTTTTGTCGCATAGTGTGCACCCGCTCTTCCTGTGATGTACTGAGATGTTAGTCGTTGGCCCAGGTCTCGTGTCACGGACATCACTTAAAATTTCCCAGTCCCACAATTAAAAGCCTTGGCATTATAGTTGCTCTTTCATTTGATTCACACATCAATTCAAACAATCAATATAGTATTTTACCACCCTCATAATATTGCAAAAATTCATCCCGTCTTAAATATGGCCAATAATGCACCCTTATACATATGTTTGTTTCGTCAAGACTTGATTACTGTAATGTTCTGTTGTCTGGCCTACCAATGTCCAGTATTAACGAGACTGAGAGTCTAACAGACATTTTCGTTCCTGCCGGAAATCAAACTCAGGTCTCCTCCGACTGAGAGTCAGCAGTGTAACTCCCTGCGGCACACTTTCACCCACGTGACTAATAAAGTGGTGAACAGAGCGACCAAACATCCATAGAGCCCCTGCTGTCGCTGGGCTAAAAACCTTCAACTTGTCCAAGATGCTGCTGCTAGAATATAACTAGAAAATTTGATCACACTACACCCATTCTGACCTCCCTTCACTGGCTCCCAATTCCCATCATATTTATCTGACCTCATCGTCCCTTATATACCCTTCCATTGCAGGCCACTGGTTACCTTACTGTCCCTAGGATCAAGAAGAAATTGGCAGGCAGCAGACTGACCTCCCGACCTCCTTATCTTTGTTAACTTTGTTCTCCAAGTCTTGAGAACATGATCAGTCAAGGTGACCAGTTTCCAAGTCTCAGAACAGTCTCTCTCGCTCTCTCTCTCTCTCTCTCTCACACACACACACACACACACACACACACAGACACAAATAAATATTAACCTCCTCTAAACTGAGCAATCTTTTTTTAGACAAACCATCATTTCTCTACGACAGCACTCACCCAGACTGGGCCCCCTCTCTAAAGCTAGTAGGAGAGATGGAGAGAGCAGGAGAAGAAAAGTCCGGGAAGACAGTAGCTGTCGATGGATACAGACGACTGCAGCAACGGGAAACTAAAAGGCATCATCATCAGAGAGACATGTTCAACACACATGCAAATGTGAAATGTGTAAGATCACAAGAGATGAATTTCAGCGACTGCTCACAGAATACAGAACTACGACATCAGTGAGAAAATCGCATTCAGAGACAATGATAAGAAAAGTCAGTACTAGACTGGCTCACCATGTCTTAAGATGTTGATGGTGTTGTTTGGGTTTATTGAGGCCTTCATTACAGAGAGTACCAAAATCTCCCTAAGTCTCAAAAACCTATGTCGGTTAATGAAACTAAGACACAACTTCCTAGAGCAGGATCTGGCCTACAGATTTGGCATTTCTCAGTCTACAGTGTCAAAAACTTTTAGTAGTGTAATACACATAAAGTAGAGAGACTAAAGAACTTAATTTTCTGGCCAGGGAGAGAGGAGCTTTGGAAGTCTATGCCAATGGCCTTCCAAGAACATTTTGGCTCTAGGGTCTAAATTTGTATTGAAAGGCCTTCAAATCTCACTGCACATAGTCTAACTTGGTTATATAAGCATCATAACACTTTCAAGTATCTGACTGGCATCACACCTCAGTGATCAATATCCTTTCTTTCAAAGGCATGGGTTGCGCAGCACAGGTAGACGATTACAGAGAACTCCGGCTTACTAGAGCTGCTCACCCCAGGTGATATAATCTTGAAAAGCAGAGGGTTTGGTATTCAGGACAGCGTTGGTCTTAAATGTGCACAAGTATCAGTTTTACCTGAGGGAAGCCACACTGCTACTGAAGTTTAGACCACTCAGAAGATTGCATGTCCATATTCATATAAACAGAGTTATTGGGTTAGTGTGTGTTAGTGTCATACTATCAGGGAGGATTCCAGTCACTTACCAGGTGACATCAGGAACTGAGCCTCAGCGATTGATAAGATAGCTACAGTGTCTTGCTGTTTAACAAACCGTTGTGCCTTTCAACTAAATAGGACGATGAAACAGTAGCTAGTACCCTTTTCAGACGGTCATACGGAGAGTTGGCGCCGCCTACCGGCTGGACTTTGCACAGGTTCAGGCAGGATTTAATGACACCTGAAATACAATACTGCAGAGGAGTGATCACTAGAATAGTTGCCATCATATCTCACCTGGCAGAACCAGGCTTTGCATGGATACACAGAAAAGTTATATGACCCTCACAATGGACATTTTTAGGACAGATTTAATTGATGGCTAAGTTTGATCCTGTTATGAATGAACACGTTAGGAGGATCAAGAGCAAAGAAACATGAAGTCATTACCTCAGCAGTGACATTCAGAGCAAAATTATTGCACTGGTTGGCGAGAAAACAATTGAGGCAATTGTCAACAAAGTAAAGAATGCCCAGTATTTTGCAGTTATTATGGATGTACACCAGATATCAATCACACTCAACAACTTTCAGTGGTCTTGGTAATAGTGGACTGCGAACCGTCAGTTGGTGTATCTATCGCTGAGCACTTTATCGGATTCATTGACGTTGTAGATATCCCTGGAAAGGGCCTTTGCGTTAAATTTATAATAAATTTATAGCTCACCTAGAAAAACTGAACATTGCAGATTGTCATGGACAATGTCATGGACAATCTAATGATAACAGTAGTAGCAGTAACATGATAGGCCATGAACAGGGGGTTCAGGCCAGAGTGTTCAAGCTCAACAAGAAGGCACTGTGTCCCCTGTGGGAGTCACACACTAAGCTGATGCAGCAAAGTCATCAGTGCTTTCTATGGGCCGATTCACATGCAGCGCTCTAAAGGCTCATTTATGCTCCCTTTACATACGAAAATAAATACGTCCATTTCAAACGATGTAACCGTCACTGCCCACATACTTCCATGCGTCCTTTACGTTGGCATCATGTTAAGCAATACATCCACTAGAGGGCAGTAGAGAGTCAAAAGTGTGTGTGTGTGTGTGATAGTGCTCTGTTTCGTCCGTATCCGTAAGCTTTCAGAAAATGTGCACAAATACGGATGAAATGAACGCAGAGTACGGACAGAAGGCTCCGTCCGTATCCGTATACGTATTTAACGTTGAGCATAATTGAGCCTTAAAACACTTGGAAAACGCGAGAGAAGGCGCTACGCTTGGAGGCGCTACGGATGCACCAGGCGTTGCCAAGCAACCAAAGCCAACCAGGACTTCACACAAAGTTTGTTAGTAGTTATCTAAAATAATGGATTACCATCACAGTAAAACTGTCATAGTAGCCAGAGGAGATCAGGCTTGAAGAGTTAGTTCCCTGTTTTATTTCACTAAAAAAGCTTTTATTGTGTGTGTTTTTTGTATTTTATTTGTTTGGTTATTAGTTAATCATTTTAACCCTATAATTGTTTTTTTGTTGTTGTGAAGCACTTTGTTACCTGTATTGAAGTGCTTTACAAATAAAGTTATTATTATTATTTAGTTGCACTGTTATAATCATTATAATTACTAAAATTAAGTGACAATTATGGAAGAAAACTGTTTAATGTTCAAACCATTCCTACACTGTTGTCTCAATTTATGCTAAAGAGGAGCAATTCAATATATTCATACTTCTTTCTCTCAGTCCTCATTGGTAACATTGAGTTATGATTCAAAGTTTCTTATGTGCATGATGCAAAATCTAATTTGGGACATGGAAATAAATACTTACTGTTGGTGGCAGTGTCTCAGAAAATGCTGCGGTGTTGAATACTCACTAAGGGACATTAGAAGGTCTCATTAAAATATATTCATTACATTTAAACCTTGATCAAGAACTTAGAAACATTCTAAGTTAAGTGTTACCCCATAGTATAACTAGTATAAATAAAATAAAAGAGTATAAATGAATAAATATAAATATAGTTGCTATTTACTACAAATAATAGGAATAATAGGAAATATGATAATGAGTGCAAAATGTGCAAAACCCTCTCCATGAAAATATGTATTAAATTAGATATTGAAGCAAGAATGATGGTTACAACCCTAACAACAACCTTGTTTTACACATTAGCAAAGTGTCCTGGGGCATAAATAAATAAATAAATAAAGTCCTCACAGCAAGAACGCTATGTGAGTATCAGATTTTAAGTATGAAGTTTGTGTGCAAAAATAAAACTGATATTCTGTCAGTTGATACATGTAGTGGCAGATATTTCCTTTTTTGGGTAGTGATTTAACTACCATTTAGATAGCAGCTGTTAAGTGTGAAATGAGTGCCAGCCTGAGGGATTACAAAGAATTAATGACGGAAAATCAAATCCTTACTCTTATCACTAACTAACATATAATGCTGAAAAGCAAAATATATTTAAATCTTGCTTCTAATGTGTTTTACATTATTGTCTCGTGATGAATATGGAAAATTGTATTTGTTATGAATGCAATGCTTATTACCCGGGGTGGGGGGGTGGGGGGGGAGTTGTCCTCTGACATTTAAACCACACACAGGTCTTCTCACTGCTGTACTTGGCTGCTTGTTGTTACTCTGAATATGATCACTAACATTATCCCCTGCTGTCCGGCCGTCTATCATGACACTATCTGTCAGAATAAACAATTAGTAAATACAACAGTAACAACAAAAGTAAAATGATATGGGACAAATGTCATGGCTTTGTAATGGGTGAAATACTTATCGATTGTAAATTGTGTATTTGTTATTCTGATTTATCTTAATCATCAGGAAAGGTCATGAAGGTGATTTTGAAAGGTGATTTTTTTTAAACAAGATGAGGGTATTTAGTCAATAATGTTTTGTAATTGTTGTCACTCTCTTCAATTTATCGAAGACACTTATTAACAATTTTAAAAAATGAGCCGAAAACAATTTGAACAAATTCCTTTTTGGAAATGGCAGTCAAAATTGTAGCTTATCAAATTTTAACTAACCATTGTTAATAATAATAGTAACAATAGTAAGCTTTTGGAGATATATTTGCTGTTTGTACAGGTAAAAAAAAGTATTTGAGAACAAAATCAATCCATTACAAATATTTTATAAACATGTACCTTTGTATGAAAGCCAGAGAACATTGAAAGTTGCAAACCATCTTGACTAACCAGCACTCATCAATGTTATTCCCTATATGTTTTTTTTGTTGTTTTTTTTGTAGGTCTAAGTGTATTTTCCTGACACTGACTGACCTATAATAAAGTAGACAAAGTCAACTGGGCTCTGCACATAGGTGGGAGTGAAGCCAATTCTTCTTGCAACTTCCCATAATAATAATGTAATGAGGAAAATCTTCAGCTGCGGCAAAAACTAGACTAGACTTGTTTTCTATTTTTGGAGATGTTGCTCATTGCCTGATTCAGTTGCTTGAGTATAGCCCTTTAATGGTGAACGACACCCAGACCTAGTTATAATGGCCACTTGAAGGAGTCTCATTGTAAGGTTGTAGAAAAGTGTTAAGATATTAGTTACAATAGGGTAACAGGTTGAAGTATCCACTGAAAAATCTTAGTGGATAGGTGGGTACAGGGCCCGGCCTGGTATGGCCATGTTGCTTTTGTAAGTGCACAGGTTCAGTGGTTATCCGAGTGTTGCTGGTAACCGGTTGTTGGGTTTTATGAACACAAGTTGTCTGTTACATCTTTTAAATGTTTTGTGTTGGATTAGAGTACTTTAAAATGTAATATACCAGAAATTGGCTACCTAAATGTAAAATGGGACAAAATCAGAGTCTATATATGTCTATATATGTTTGTGTCAGAAATATGACTTCAAACTGTTTACAATACATTTACAATACCAATGAAGGTAAAATAAGAGAGAAAAAAGCTTTTGTTGACTATCTCTCAGGGCACTTTTATTTGCATTTGCAATATTCTCTTTGTTCATTTTGTTTATGCAAACATTTCATTAAAAAGGGATTTACTCTTGTAATAGTTCTCTTGTTTATTTTCTTTGCAGAGTAATTTAAAATTTTAAAGATATTGAATATCAGCACAAAAAATAGGGTATTGGCAGCTTCAGTTAAAAAAAAACAGAATCGGTATCTGTCTTAAAAAACCCATATCGGTCAAACCCTAGAAATAATGTATTTATTGCTTGGTCTAGAACTGGGATATACGTAGCCGAGAAGATCCTGGGCTACAAGGGCAAGCAGCACACTTGGGCCAGGCTACCTCAGGGGTATACTGAATCTCCTCTATTTTCACAAGCTTTGAAAGATGATTTGGCTGATGTGCAGCTTAACTGTTCTGTTTGGGTTCAGTACGTTGATAATTTGATTTTGGCATCACTTGATTGTGAAACAGATTCGCAAACACTGCTTACTGTTCTGGCTGACAAAGGTCACAAGGTTTCTAAATCCAAGCTACGATTGGCTCTACCCCAAGTTACCTATTTGGGGGACATAATTTCACATGGGGAACGACATTTGACACCTCAGCTTGTCACTGCCATTGCAAGTGCTCCACAGCCCAACACTGTTAGAGGCATCAAGCAGTTTTTAGGTCTGGCAGGATACTGTCGGCAGTGGATTCCTGATTATGCTGTCCTCGCTGCTCCCCTTGAAACATATCTTGCTGGTAACCTAAATCCCACTGACTAGATAACTCTATCCCCTGTGGCTGTCTCTTCCTTTGTCACTCTGAAGTGGGCACTCTGTTCTGCCCCTGCTTTGGGCTTGCCAGATTATGATAAGCCATTTCACCTGTACTCATTTGAGAAAGATGTTTTTTCCCTCACTGTTCTCTCTCAGGTACACAGAGACAGGCTGTGCCCATTGGCCTACTACACACAAAAGTTAGATCATGTTGCAGTGTAGTGGACGTCATCCTACAGGAAAGTTCCCTTTGCATCCTGTCTGTGGTAACACTCCTGATAGCAGACAAGCATTGTGGGGGCAAAACTGTGGTATCTTAAAGAAAGTGCACTGACCTGAAGGTAAATCACTCCATTTCCACTCCTAAGGACGGTACTAAGGAACAGACTTGTCAAACAGCCATAAAACACCAATATACACATCCCTGTTTCTGGTCATTCTTGAGGTGCCAGAACATCAGAATGTGCTCAAAATCATAAGAAATCTTTGATACAGATTCATGGAACATTTGGGTATCACATTGTGTTGGAGATTATTAATGTTACTGCTACAGCTGTCAATTATAGTGTGTAGACCCTTCTATGCATATGTAATGAGCTCCCTCCCACCATAAATCTAAGCAGTACCAGCCCACACACACACACCTATTTAATCAAGAAAACCACATGCTTTAGTTTAGCTAAAACCTTCTTTTTAAATATTCTTTTTTTTTTGTCAATGATGGAACATTGAAACAAAGAATAAAGTAAGAAAAACAAAAAAAACAAACCACATGCAACCTTGCCCAAAGTGGACTTCATGCACTATATGGCTAACAGAAGTGTAACAACAACTTTGTTCCAAAGTTCGTCAGTTCGTCTGCAGAGACATTGGCATCATCACTACAAGCCAAATAGAGAACCTGTTACATCTCAAAACTGGTGGAGACTGCCTTGCTGCCTTGCCTGTCTGCTTGACACAAATACACACACATGCCAGCTCAGTGTGTCTGTACCTCCCGCCAGCTACAACTCCGCTAATCTCGAGATAGGGTCGGCATTTGCCTTGAGAGACCCTGACAAAACTCTGTCCAGAACCTCCAGAGAGTCTGCGTTTTCCTTGAGAGACTGTAAATACTTGCAGATCACACAAGATACATATGCCTGGGTTGTGCAGCATGACTTTGGTATGTTGTGGCGCCAGAGGGGTTTTCTCACCTCCTCTGGCGCTGTTATCAAGTGTGATTCGCATACTGGAAAAAATGGCCCTGTTTCCTGTGGTAATGCTTTTGCTGAAATGGCTGCCGAGCAACTTTTCCCTGGGGGACACACGCATCACTCACAGCAAGGGTGTAGGTTTACTTTGGGAAGTGGTAGGGACAAATCAGTAGGGTGTCTTAAGGTTGTCCCTCAAAAATGTTATTATATCTCCGAAATGAGTTTCAGGGATATTATGGATTCACCCCACCCGCCGCGTCCGCCGCAGATCCTTCGTGTGAACGTGATAACTTCAACAGTTTTTCTAAGAGTCTTTTCAAATTTGGTATGGACATTGATGACCCCTAGATGAAGAACTCTATTGATTTTGATGTGTTTATGATTATTATAACTGTTATTAATGAACTGATTAAATTAATGTCCATGCTATTTGGACCCATATCTCACCAATGGTGCATTATATTGTATTGAAATTTGTCAAGAGAATTGTTCAGGCCATTATGGAGATTTGTATGAAGTTTGCACTTTCTGTGATTATTATTAATAAATTCATTAATTATTAATCAATTTCCCATTAGATGGTACATGCTAGAGCCATGAAACTTTGCAGCATGGTCTAGTATGGCTTCAATTAGACCCACAAGAAATATGACCCCCATCGGCCTGATGGTGGCGCTATAATTAAAGGTAAAAAATAAAAAGGGCTGTATCTCCCACACCGTTTGTCCGATTTACATGACATTGGCACACATGTCCACCTAACCGTACTCTACAAATTTCCCATCAGGACCCTCAAGGTTCGCCTGGAAAATTTTTGAGATATTTTGAATTATTTGAAAAACACATGTTTAGCATCTCCTCCTACACCGTTGGACTGATTACCACCAAAATCGGTCAGTAGCATCTATGGTCCTACGCTCTTTAAATTTGGTTTCTAGATTGTTGATATTTACTGTAGCTTTGAAGATATAACTCTTAAAGTTGTGAAGGAGGCGTGGCCTATAAGCTAAATTGTTATAACTTTATGATAGATGGTCCAATCATCATGAAACGTGCACAACATGTTCACATATAATGAATGAACATGTGTGCAAAGCCATTCAAATATTGACCAATAGGGGGCGCCACAAAGGCCAGAAAACTGTATCTCCTAATCCAATTGGTGAAATTGCACGAAATTCGGTACACATGCTCTAGGATCATGTCCTAGTCAAAATCTGAAGTTTGGTCGTAATTAGTGAAAGTGGGCGTGGCCTATGACATTTTGGCTTAGAACTCAAAGAGAATTTCACCAATCGCTATGAAACTGGGTAATCATGTTCCTACCTTTATTAATTTTGCCCAACAGCAGCATTTTGAGTGTACAGCTAAACACAGTAAAGCCAATACGAAGTTGGATATTGACACCTTTAACTTGCTATTACATTCTTCAGTATCAGACTTGATGCTCGGGGCCTGACGGCTCAACAGCCTAATATGACAAAACTGACAGTAATCTTAATGCAAACTTCCACGTTTCAGCTCTGGCTGCTGTACTGGCATGAACCCAGCCATCGCTGCTAGTGGCTATATTTAATTACCAGTAGTTACATTTATTATTAAGTGTTAAAAAAATAGTTAAGGTACATACCCTTTATTAATTGGGAGACAATCCCTAGAGGATTATATCCATTCATTTTGGAGTGTTTAGGAGTAATAATAATATAATTAACTTTAGATTAGCCCAGAAGGAAAAAAAATATTATTTGACTAAATAAAAATAGTTGGGACATACAACCAATATAATTGGGAAGATTAACCCTGGAGTCTCATTGTGTGATTATTGAATGGCTTTTTATTACATTTGACTTAAAGGATAAGGCTGGTGTTTTTTAATGCATTGCTTACCGTCAACAAATCCTATGAAAATAACAAAATCAACAATGCATTTGCTCTCCTCCCGTTACTTTCTGCCGTTTTTAGCCGTCAACCCGGAAGTCATTGGCTCCAATTGTAAGCTAAAAACCTTTAAATACAGCTCACAAAGACACAGTTTCAATTTTAAAAATCACTAACTGTTACCATGAAAAGTCAGGCTGTTGTAGTTATTACCAAATCAAATTCAAACGGGAACAAATTCTTCATTACGCCGGGGACTATTTTCTGTGCTACGGAACTACTTTCCTGAGATCGCAAACGTGTTTGCGGTCGGCTTATTAAGTTGTTTGAGGAAAAAGTCGTCCGGCCCGGTGCATCGTGATGATGACATATGCTGCAGAGCAGCAGCATGGCTCTGCGACGAGTTTTTAATCGTTTTTTAATATAATGGAGTTCTATGGCTGCATTGGGCACCGGCTACATGGACGAGACTTGTTGACAAAACAAAATCATTGCTGATTTTGTTATTTTCATAGGATTTGTTGACGGTAAGCAATGCATTAAAAAACACCAGCCTTATCCTTTAATGGGGGAATTTCGTGGATATATCCTTGCTGTTGGCCCAAATCAGACAAACGGTGTGGGAGATACAGCCCTTTCAACTTTTTAGTTTTTGAACTTAAATTATAGTGCCACCATCAGGCCGATGGGGGTCATATTTCTTGTGGGTCTAATTGAAGCCATACTAGACCATGGTGCAAAGTTTCATGGCTCTAGCATGTACCATCTCACGGGAAATTGAGCCCAAAGAGAAAAACCCAGTAAAAAAATGTATTGATTAATTTATTAATAATAATCACAGAAAGTGCAAACTTCATACAAATCTCCATAATGGCCTGAACAATTCTCTTGACAAATTTCAATACAATATAATGCACCATTGGTGAGATATGGGTCCAAATAGCATGGAGATTAATTTAATCGGTTAATTAATCATAGTTATTATAATCATAAACATATCAAAATCAAGATAGTTCTTCCTCTAGGGGTCACCAATGTCCATACCAAATTTGAAAAGATTCTTATAAAAACTGTTCAAGTTATTGCGTTCACACGAAGGATCTGCGGCGGACACGGCAGCAGACGAGACGCGGTACGCGGCGGCGGGTGGGGTGAATCCAGAAACTCATTTCGGGGATATAATTAGGGTGCTACAGCAGCAACTGGCAGAACAATACCAGGGAAAAACAAGTACAGAAGATAATAAAGAGAAGAGACAGTTCAAAAATGCAAATAAATGCAAATAAAATGCAAATAAATTCAAATAATAATAATAAATGCCAGAAAATAGTCAATAAATGCTGGCTGGCACAGGGGTCGCTGATGTTGTTGAACAGTCCAATGGCCGCCGGCACAAAGGAACGCCTGAGGCGCTCCGTCCTGCAGCGTGGGAGGAGGAGCCTGTGGCTGAAGCTGCTCCTCATCAGCCTCAGCACATCGTAGAGAGGGTGAGAGGGGTTCTCCAGGATGGCATTGATCTTTCCCCTCATCCTCCTCTCTGCCACTGCTTCCAGACTGTCCAGTTTGTGTCCCACTACAGAGCCAGCCTTCCTCACCAGCTTATTCAGTTATGTGTATGGCCCAAATACATGCCTGCATCTGTCACTAACAGACACAATCTTATATGGCCCTGAGATCCGGTTTGTCCACCTTGTCCTGATGGACATGTTCATGTTTCAGCTGTAGGAGAGCTGCTGCCTGCCGCTGTGCTGCTGCTCCACCCTTCATCCTGGATCTGAAATTTACGTTGATTTATCTGAGTGACTACAAGCAATCATGCTTACATTAAGAGAAAATATAGCTATGCTACCTTTCTTTGCTGGATATACATCATTAGCCTACAATTAATTTCTAATGTAGCCTACTTCAACTATTATTATCACTCATTTCACTCATAACATATGAATCCAATATGAATAGAAAACTCATTAAAATAGGATTCATGTTTATCTATCACTTAAACAGTACCATTAGGCCTACTTACATGTTTACTGTTATGTCCCCTTTCCTTTTTTGGCTGCCATCCTAGAGTGAAACGCTGTTGTTAGTTCTAATATCAAAGCATACAGCGACACGCTGACAGGACGCCTGACCACGAGCTACTGAGCCAGTGCTGCTAGCTGTTAGCAAAATACAGTGGGAACTGGAAATAGTCACCAAAACAGCGACTGGCTTGTATGAGGAAATTAAGTATTTCATATTTTAGTATGTGAATTCATTCATAATATTGTATATGGTTTATTCAGTGAATATGTAATGTTAGCTGACGACCTGAGTCTGACCATAGCTTACAATTTGTCCAGTCTCGCCGGCGGTAACTAGCTTCGCGATGTCATCAGCAGACTGCGCACCGTTTTGCTACGGTGCAAAACGTTTTCCAGTTGAATGATAGTTCAACACACTACCTTAAACTTTTTGTTTGCTACGTTTTGGGGCAATTGAACGTGCCCAAGGTAGCGCATGTGACGGGAGCAAAAAGGGTTAATGGAGCCAGTAAAATGTTTTCACAGAAAACGTATGATCATTGATAAGAACTAGGCTGCTGGTAGGGACAAGGGACAATTAAACAGGCGTCAAAAGTGGTAGGGACATGTCCCTACCACTTTTGACGCTATACTGTCCCTACCTAAAATTACACCCATATCTGTGGTCTGGGTGCGTGTGGGTGTGGGGGGTGTGCATGAGGGCGTACGTGCGCATGTGTGAGTGTGTGTGTGTGTGTGTGTGTGTGTGTGTGTGTATGGGGGGGGTATGGAAAGGTTCTCCATTATTTTCCACATTATTTGTTTCTTACTTCTCTTTTGACATAGGGAGGGTATTGTAAAATGGGAAAAAGCGCATATTTGTGAACACACAGTTTCATATTGTGAATATATTCTTGATTTGTGCACTCTTTCATAAATACAATAAAAAAAATAAAAATAAAATACAATTACAGCCATGACTCACAGCCCTGACATTGTCCAGCTTTCAATGCTCATTCCTTTGCCAGTGGTCTCCTTACAAGATTCTGCTGTTAAAAATAAAAAATGGCTCTGGATGAGTTCTGGTTGTAAATTATATGAAGTGTGGTACCCTTTCTGAGGTTCCTCAGAAACTGAGAAGTGGGTGTGCTACCTGCCTAAGGCATAACATCACTAGATTTTTCATGGAGTGACAGACGTTTCAACGGAAAGCCATCATCAACTACTGAGGTGATCCTGATCAGGCTGTCTGTAGGGCACCACCCATACACACATAAAGGAAAACCAACTATAGTATTCCATTTCGTTCGCTCAAAAAGAGCCACATATCCAAAGCACATAGGCAACACTTATATTCATAGAGAAAAAAAATACACAGATCAGCACAAAAAATGGAAACTCATAGAGAAAGAGAAGAGAACACAATAAAGGTAACTATCATGCAATTCCACTACAACATAATAAAAGTCCATGATATCTAAACTGTTGACATCAGGCTTTTGGCTGTTCATAGTTCAATTTAGAGACATAGGCCATAGGAAACATTACAGGAGAGGTGTGAGACTATTCTATCAGTGTCAACGCAATTCTTTCTCAGTATGTTTCATTTCCATAAAATGACGTGCTACCAGTGTGAAGTGATATTACACTTTTTTATGCTGCTTCTGTGTTCTTGACAACCATAAATTTAAATTTGTTCTCTTTAACCCATCTGAAAGTAAGGTGAGGTAAGTTGGCTTTTGTAATTTGAGGTGGGATCATACATAAGTTTTTCATAATGTATGTCATTGGCCAGTAGCAATTGCATTTTATTAATGTACTTGTTGGTGTCCATTACAGCAGTACCACCTCCTTTATCACATTTCTTCATAGTTAGACTTGCATCTTTGCAAAGTTCATCCAGACTTATTCTCTCTACTTTAGTCAAATTGTGTTGAACTGTAGGCTTAGGCCTATCACCTGACTCATGTGATGTCTATGCTTGCTCAATAGCATCCTCTACTAATCTGTAAAAGGTATTAATGGAAGTATTGTTGGCTGGTGGGATGACCATACTTTTAGGCTTAAAGGTTTTCCTCTTATGACCAACCTCACTTATTGCAAGACTATTGTAAAAAAAAAAAGTTTTAGTTCTACATGGCTAAAGAATTAGAACAATTAGGTTTTAACAGAAAAGGGCTTCTCTCTAGGCATTGGAATAAAAGAAAGCCCCTTGGAGAGGACTTTAGTTTGTGTGCCAGTCAATACCTTGGATGACAGGTTGAACACCAAGTCTACTTGTGCTGTAGCGCTGTCGCGTGTTATTCCTCGCATTTCTCCTCCCTCTCCTTGTGCATCATTGCTCTTTTCCAAGGTGTGTGGTGCGTCCTTGGTCAGCCAGTGGCCCGGTTGGCGCTGCACCATCCAGGCTGGATTGCTTCTGAGTCGAATGCACTACTAGAACATTTACTCTGACTTGACAAGACTGTGTTTCTCTGGCGGTGCGCCTTCATTCTTCATTCTTTTGGAGTGCCAGTTGTAGACTGACCAAAATGAATGCAGGTGTACTGCCAGAGAAACACACTCATCAAGCCAATGCACCAAATTCACACTCACACACTGTACAGACATCTGTGAGAGGGAGGGGTATTATGAGGGGAAAGGGCAGCATAAGTATGTAATACAACTAGAATAACACTCAGACACTCAGGCTACACCCGCACTGCTTGCATGTAATGTAATTTAAGGGTCATAAAGTAAGGTCGTCTCATCACTGCAAAATAATTCAAATGTTGTTGCAAAATTGCTGCATGTGTGCAAAACAAAATTTCTCAAGCTCAACATCACGAAGACCAAGGAGCTGGTGGTGGACTTCAGAAGGAGCAGGAAGCCCCCAAACCCCGTCACCATCCAGGGGGAGGAGGTGGAGATGGTGAACTCCTATCGGTTCCTAGGAGTGCAGCTCAACAATAAACTGGACTGGTCGGACACTGAGGCTCTACAGGAAAGGACAGAGCAGGATGTACTTCCTGAGGAGACTCAGGTCCTTCAACGTGTGCAACAGGCTGCTGCAGATGTTCTGCCAGTCTGTAGCAGCCAGTCTATTCTTTGCTGTGGTGTGCTGGGAGGCGGCATCTAGGCAGGGGAAGCCAACAGACTGAACAAGCTGGTGAGGAAGGCTAGCTCTGTAGTGGGACACAAACTGGACAGTCTGGAAGCAGTGGCAGAGAGGAGGATGAGGGGAAAGATCAATGCCATCCTGGAGAACCCCTCTCACCCTCTCTACGACGAGCTGAGGCTGATGAGGAGCAGCTTCAGCCACAGGCTCCTCCTCCCACGCTGCAGGACGGAGCGCCTCAGGCGTTCCTTTGTGCCGACGGCCATTGGACTGTTCAACAACATCAACGACCCCTGTGCCAGCCAGTCATAACTCCTGACTCTCCCCCCACACACACACACACCCACACCCTGCACATGACTCAGACCTGGACTTGGACCCTAGCCCCTCAGAGAATAATAATTATTGTTATGATTATTATTATATCACTACTAATATTATTATCATTATTATTATTATTGTATAAGATTTTATTTGGTCAGTCCCCCAGAGTAATTTTAGTTCCTACCTGTAACTGTGTTGGGGACGTTTTGGAGAGACAGAATTCTCTGTGCACGTGTGACAAGCTAATGCTGAGAGAAAACGACCACTGTAGCCCGATTATTACCCACAGCCCGAGAGACTGGAGTCATCACCTAAAACTTGGGGTTACATACAGTATACAATGTAGAGTTCATTGGTTTCCAAGCAGCAAAGAGGTTATATGAAATAAACAGGCATCTGGAAATGTTGGGGTCCTTTTATAGCTTACCAGTAGCAGTAGCTACAGCGTTAAAGGCAGATATTTCTTGGCGTGTTTCTGAAAGTTTATTATACCACTTTTATTTTGCCCTGGGCCTCTAGTTAACAAGCATCTGAGAGTAGGAAATTGGTCCTAACTGGCCAAAAATTCTCAGAGAATGCAAATTTGGTCCTACTTTTACACATAGGAGTAAGAGCAAGTTATACACATTTCTATGACACAAAAGTAATCCTATCTTGCTGTGTATTTAGGACTGCTCGAAAGGTGTCCTAACCTGTTAGGAGTTGCCAGACGATGGCTACATCAAGATGTAAGGTGCACACGTTCAGGCAGAGGAAGGCTGGCGGACACTAGATAATGAAAATTTGATCAAAAGACACAGGTTAAACAGGTCGTATACTTTTTGTGACAGATCTTGTGCGTAATGCCGTGTGCCCAACTATGGGACGATCTTGTCCTCTTTCAGCTGAGATGAAAGTTCTCACCATGTTACGCTTCTTGGCCACCGGAACAATGCGACAATGTAACAGTGATGATTTGGGTTCATCACAGCCTACTATCAGCAGAGCAGCCTGGCAAACCTATGGCATTAATAGCACCCCATATCATCTGCAGATTTAGCGCTTTTCATCAGACCGGCAGAATGTGTCTTTTTGCACTAAAATGGTTTCACTGGACCACTGCTCAATGCCAGATTATTCAAAATCAAGCTGCTTTCATGCAACACATTAAGCTATTTATGCATTATGCTATTAAGCTCATTATGCATGCTCTATTTTTGTTTACAGCATTTAACTTAAACTGTAGCACAACAGGCTTGAGTTTTGCTATTTCTAAAATTTAGTAAAGCTCACCCTCGTTAATGGTGATGAAGAAAAGTAATATTATTTTCATTAGAAGATAAAATAGGTTGATAAAATCAGCACGTTGGAATGGAAAATTAATCTAAACAAATTATAAATACATGCAACACTACACCCACTGTAAAGCTGCTAGTCCTCTACTGAATCTTATCCTCTGGCATGAAGTCCTAAAAGTTTATAAGCACTATGCATACCAAAAAAGGCTTGCCAGTTATGGTTGCAATGTTGCAAGCACAAGTGTTAAAGCTTGACCTGATTTATTTATAGATTGTTTTTTTTATTTGTCAAATCAAATTAATTCATACCACAGTATGTATGGAAACAAATTAAAAATAAAATAGTATGGTCAAATTTAAATATTTATTTGCAATACTTGCAAAAATTCTATGCAGTATAACATCTTAAATTGAGTTAAGAGATGTTGGTAAATCTGATGTATTGTAATCAGTGCAAAGATTATACATGTAGGATTGTTTCCTATGTTGAATCTGTTAGATTTTAGGCTTAACTGGTTCACATATGTTACAGTGTCAGTTAAGAGTTCACTTATAACACATGAAATATATGGACAGAAAATGATTTCTCATCTTGTATTACATGAGACAGTTAGATGGCACATTATTTTGCACTATAAGATGGGGGCCAATGAAGAGTCAAATGCAAATGAAAATGCATTAGAGCCTTTTGAAGACATCCCCATATTTAGTTTCTGCTTGGCCTGCAGAATGACATTAATATAAGGAGGCTCATGATATGAGATGGACAGACTGCAGGGGATTTCAGAGACTACGAACTGCTGGTAAGAGAGACTGATGTTTCAGCTGCCATTAATGCCAAAGAAGTTGTATTAGAGATGCTTAGTGCTTGACAAAAGTGTTTGATTACTAAACAGTTTAATGTTTATTCAGATAATGGCATGATGATGTGAAATAGGATAAGGTCATCAATGTGAAGAAAGAATATTCCAAATAAGTAAGGAGTCAAGGGTAAAAAATCTGGTTGTGTGACTATAATTGAAATTTAGCAAATGTAAATGAATAATATTACACTAATCTGCAATTGGTTATAATATACTAATCTGTAATCGCTATACTACCTGTATCACTTGAAACTCAAAGAATAACTCATAAACATCACAAAAAACTCTTTGTTCATTTAGGGGTTGTGAAAAGTTCCTCTGTGATTGGTTGGTAGAAAAAGGTGAGAGTTACCTTTTCTCTATTTAAACTACAGAATATAAAGAATCCTTGTATCATACAGTGATCAGTCTCAAAAGCAAACAATGCACATCAGATAAGAGGAAAGTTAATTTCTGTTTGGCAATCTACAGAAAGCCGCCAACATGAGTACTGACGCGGAGATGGCCGTTTATGGCAAGGCCGCCATTTATCTCCGTAAGCCAGAGAAGGAGAGGATTGAGGCTCAAACCGCACCCTTTGATGCCAAATCTGCTGCCTATGTGGCTGATGTTAAGGAGCTGTACCTTAAATGTACAATCCTGAAGAAAGACGGTGGCAAAGTCACCGTGAAAGTTCTTACCAACCAGGAGGTAGGTTGAAGTTTCATGAAACTCACAGCAGTGCAACTTACAGTTGGAATTTCAACACAAGCTGAAATTGTGTTTCAATATTTCAGGAGAGGACGGTTAAGGAGGAAGATGTCACCCCTATGAACCCTCCCAAGTATGACAAAATTGAGGACATGGCCATGATGACCCATCTCAATGAAGCCGCTGTGCTGTATAACCTCAAAGAGCGTTATGCAGCATGGATGATCTACGTAAGCTCTTCTGCCTATGGAGTAAAGTATAATATTGCACATGGACTCATATACAACATACTGTGAGTGGTCATATCTCTCTCATCCCCTTCAGACCTACTCTGGGCTGTTCTGTGCAACTGTGAATCCCTACAAGTGGCTCCCAGTGTACGATGCTGAGGTTGTAGCTGCTTACAGAGGCAAAAAGCGCATGGAGGCTCCACCCCACATCTTCTCTGTCTCTGACAATGCCTACCAGTTCATGGCTACTGGTATGTTCTTGTCAAGAAAATGTATAAACTATCAATAAACTCAATAACTTATGTTACATAGATAAGAAATATATTTCTTTATTTTTCCTTTTGCAGATAGGGAGAACCAGTCTGTCTTGATCACGTAAGTTTTACATCTATTGCACCTCTGTAAGACCAATAGCATCAAACGAATTGAGTTAATTTCTCTGAATCTACATATCCATCCCCAGTGGAGAATCTGGTGCTGGAAAGACTGTGAACACCAAGCGTGTCATCCAGTACTTTGCAACAATCTCAGTGGGTGGTGGAGAAAAGAAGAAGGAGG
The DNA here is from genome assembly GCF_048128805.1 of Centroberyx gerrardi. Taxonomy (NCBI): domain Eukaryota; kingdom Metazoa; phylum Chordata; class Actinopteri; order Beryciformes; family Berycidae; genus Centroberyx; species Centroberyx gerrardi. The sequence goes on from NC_136001.1 coordinate 35,150,557, forward strand.
CAACATCAGGAAAGATGCAGGTATATTATCATGAGGATTTTATAAAAACATTGGAAACATTTCTGAAAAATGAAGACATAATAGAAATGTACTACTGAAATGAATATTAAAATGAAAAAAAAAACATATTACAGGGGTCACTGGAGGACCAGATTATTGCAGCCAATCCCTTGCTGGAAGCCTATGGTAATGCCAAGACTGTGAGGAATGACAACTCCTCTCGTTTTGTAAGTATGGAGGGATTTCAAACTGTGAGAAATATCTTCAATTATATATTGCCTATGCAGAGGGATGGTAAACAATATGCTATTCCAAACAGGGTAAATTCATCAGAATCCATTTTGGCACAACTGGTAAACTGGCTAGTGCTGATATTGAGACATGTAAGTATCAACTTCACATATTAAATGGAATGACTGGCATTATCAGTGGTGTAGATTTTGATTCATGAACAATGCTTACAGATCTGCTGGAGAAGTCTAGAGTGACGTTCCAGCTTCCTGATGAGAGAGGCTACCACATCTTCTACCAGATGATGACCAACCACAAACCTGAGCTGATTGGTAAGATAAACATTGCGATACAATGTTAAAACAACCCATGTTGTTCACATGGTCCATAACCAGTCATTCCTTTAAACCTTTTTTGATCTCCAGAAATGACGCTCATCACCACCAACCCCTATGACTTCCCCATGTGCAGTATGGGTCAGATTACTGTGGCCAGCATTGATGACAAAGAAGAGTTGGTTGCCACTGATGTCAGTGATGTTCACTCTCATTTTCATTTTCTTAATCTCTTATACATTCAATATTCCATCACAATTACTCAGTAAAATGTATTTTCCATAGTGACTTTTACTCAGTGTCAATACCTCTATTGAATACAGACTGCTATTGATATTCTGGGCTTCACCAATGAGGAGAAGATGGGCATCTACAAGTTTACCGGTGCTGTGCTCCACCATGGTAACATGAAGTTCAAGCAGAAGCAGCGTGAAGAGCAGGCTGAGCCAGATGGCACAGAGGGTGAGGATTAACTTCATGGATGAGTTAAAAAACCTCTGGCATGAAATTAATCTTTCTATGTCACATTTTACAAATCAGTCATATATCTAGTAAATGTATTTTTGTGACATTTTCAGAGGCTGACAAGGTTGCTTACTTGTTGGGCCTGAACTCGGCTGACATGCTGAAGGCTCTGTGCTACCCCAGAGTGAAGGTCGGAAATGAGTATGTCACCAAGGGACAGACTGTGCAACAGGTTAGAAGATTATTCTGTTAATTTCATACACATCTCATAATTAAGTCAATAGCCAGTGCATGAATATGTTTAAGCTTCAATTTCAGGTAAATGATTGTGAATACCACGAAGAAGTGCTTTATTTGTCTCTCTATAAACAGTTAAAAAAGACAGCAGAGGAGTGTAGATCAAAATTTATGATCAGGAATTGTACTTCCAGTTGTCCAGTTTTAGGTACTATGCATTTCCAATTTTTAATTTTAATGTTTTTAATGTTTAATTCACTAGATTTCAAAGTCAAATTTCCATTTTATACGCCATTCCATTTTTGTATCTTGTATGATGAACTTAAAAACAACTCAGACAACTTTCAAAGAAGGCAGCTATGGCAAGCATAGTAAGACATCTTATCCTCTGTGTGACTCTTTCTTGCAATAAAAAAGGTCACATAAAAATATACTTTATCTTAATTAAGATTTTGAATGGAAGGTGTTAACTTATACTTTTCTATGATGGTATTTCTACTTTTACATAAGATTAGTGTACTTAAAAGACAAGGAGAAACACAAATAGAACTCCCATGATTCACTAAACAAATTGCTCCAAAATTCAGTGGAGAGAATTTTCCCAGTTTCTCATGAAGCTAAAGTATGTAGAAAGTATTTATATTGTAATGGAGGAATTTCACAAATTACATTTATATTTTGCATCTGAATGTCCTCTGTTAGCTGTTCCTGCATGTGTTGATTGATTTCAATTGATGGATCTCTACTTTATTAAATCAGGACCCTCCTTGTGACACTGTGGATTCTAATGATGTTGATTCAAATAAAACTTTTCTCAGGTCCTGAACTCAGTGAGCGCCCTCGCTAAGTCTATCTATGAAAGAATGTTCTTGTGGATGGTCATCCGCATCAACCAAATGCTGGACACCAAGCAGCCAAGGCAATTCTTCATTGGTGTGCTGGACATTGCTGGTTTTGAAATCTTTGATGTAAGTATGCATTCATGGTAATGGATTGAGAAGATCATTTTGTAACAGAAGTTTTTTGTTTGTGATATATTAGGTTAATCCTATTTCCATTGACAGTTCAACAGCATGGAGCAGTTGTGTATCAACTTCACCAATGAGAAACTGCAACAGTTCTTCAACCACCACATGTTTGTCCTGGAGCAAGAGGAGTACAAGAAGGAGGGTATCATCTGGGAGTTCATTGACTTTGGCATGGACTTGGCTGCCTGCATTGAGCTCATTGAAAAGGTACACAATAATGTTGTGACTTTATGTTAGAATTCATGATATGCTACAACAGTGCCACTTCATGATATATCTCTTTGCACTTTTTATACAGCCCATGGGCATCTTCTCCATCCTTGAAGAGGAGTGCATGTTCCCAAAGGCCTCAGACACTACCTTCAAGAACAAGCTGTATGACCAGCACCTCGGTAAAACCAAAGCATTTGAGAAGCCCAAGCCAGCCAAAGGCAAGGCTGAGGCCCATTTCTCTCTGGTGCACTATGCTGGAACTGTGGACTACAATATCTGTGGCTGGCTGGACAAGAACAAGGATCCCCTGAACGACTCTGTTATTCAACTGTACCAGAAGTCTGGTGTTAAACTGTTGCCTGTCCTGTATCCCCCTGTTGTTGAAGGTACAGTATCATTTTATAACGCTTAGAATTATGGGAATTCATGTTTTTGTCTTTAAGATAAACAATATGCCTACTCAAAAAAGTCAGTTGAATGATAACTTTCCAGCTTGATCATAAGTAAACAACACTGGACCTATCAACTCATGATATTAATAAATCAAAATCAACAGAGACTGGTGGTGGCAAGAAGGGAGGCAAGAAGAAGGGTGGTTCCATGCAGACTGTGTCCTCACAGTTCAGGGTAAAATTTAAGAACAGCCTAAAGTGCCTGTTTGTAATTAAACTCAAATAAATGCAAATTTTTTCTTATTTTATGCTTTTCATGAAGAATATTTGGTTTTATCTTGTATCTACAGGAGAACTTGGGCAAGCTTATGACCAACTTGAGGAGCACTCATCCTCACTTTGTACGTTGCCTGATTCCCAATGAGTCAAAGACTCCAGGTACACTGACAGCTAACTTAATATTGTCTGTATAGGTTGCTTTAGTCATTTAACACAGTAACACAGTCCTTTACTTTGTCATAATGATTATGAAGTAACAACCTCTTCACAGGTCTGATGGAAAACTTCCTGGTTATCCACCAGCTGAGGTGTAACGGTGTGCTGGAGGGTATCAGAATCTGCAGGAAAGGTTTCCCCAGCAGAATCCTCTATGGTGACTTCAAGCAGAGGTATTACTTAATTTACCACAGAGTTTTCCTAACTTTGAAAAGAAGGTGCCAAATGTGACCATGAACTGTTTTGCAATAGGTACAAAGTACTGAATGCCAGTGTCATCCCTGAGGGTCAATTCATTGACAACAAGAAGGCCTCTGAGAAGCTGCTTGGGTCAATTGATGTGAATCATGAGGAGTATAAATTTGGACACACCAAGGTAAACAATTGAGTAAGAAAAAACTAAACTCCGTTTCATGGATGAAAATCAATTGTCCATAATATTTTTATGTTCTCGTCAGGTGTTCTTCAAAGCTGGTCTACTAGGTACCCTTGAGGAGATGCGAGATGAGAAGCTTGCTGCTCTGGTCACCATGACTCAGGGTCTCTGCCGTGGCTATGTCATGAGGAAGGAGTTTGTGAAGATGATGGAAAGGAGGCAAGTAGAAATTCTAACCATATATTTAGGCTAGGTGCAGTGCCAAAATGACTTTGTACATAATAGTGATTTCCTTCCATAGGGAAGCCATTTACGGCATCCAGTACAACATCCGCTCATTCATGAATGTGAAACACTGGCCATGGATGAAGGTGTACTACAAGATTAAGCCCCTTCTGAAGAGTGCTGAAACTGAGAAGGAGCTACAGAACATGAAGGAAAACTATGAGAAGATGAAAACAGACCTGGCCACAGCCCAGGCTAAGAAGAAGGAACTGGAGGAGAAGATGGTGTCTCTTCTGCAGGAGAAGAATGATCTGCAGCTGCAAGTGGCATCTGTGAGTAGATGTCAACAGAAAGCTTTGTTGATTTCTCACATCTTTTCCAGAGCAAATGTTGAAATGTTTTCCCTTTTCACTCTTGTTCTAACTAGGAATCAGAGAATCTGTCAGATGCTGAGGAGAGATGTGAGGGACTTATCAAGAGTAAGATCCAGATGGAGGCAAAACTCAAAGAGACAAGTGAGAGACTGGAGGATGAGGAGGAAATCAACGCTGAACTAACTGCCAAGAAGAGGAAACTGGAGGATGAATGCTCCGAGCTCAAGAAGGACATTGATGACCTGGAGCTTACCTTAGCCAAAGTGGAGAAGGAGAAGCATGCCACTGAGAACAAGGTTCATGGATATTCACTCTGTCTAATATATCATCCAATATTTGAATAATTACCCAATTATGACAATATGTTTTTACATATTCAGGTGAAGAACCTGACTGAAGAGATGGCCTCTCAAGATGAGAGCATTGCTAAGCTGACAAAGGAGAAGAAAGCCCTCCAAGAGGCACATCAGCAGACTCTTGATGACCTGCAGGCAGAGGAAGACAAAGTCAACACTCTGACCAAGGCCAAGACCAAGCTTGAGCAGCAAGTGGATGATGTGAGTTCTTGAAGATGCTATTTGCTATTCAATAAGAATATATGCTTGCTGTTAATGCTTTGTAATTATAACCACGTGGTATTTTGCAGCTTGAAGGTTCTCTGGAGCAAGAGAAGAAGCTCCGCATGGACCTTGAGAGAGCAAAGAGGAAGCTCGAGGGCGATCTGAAACTGGCCCAGGAATCCGTCATGGATCTTGAGAATGACAAGCAGCAGTCTGACGAGAAAATCAAGAAGTAATGTGGACAGAATTCAAAAACTGTATGCACAAAATATGTTATTGCAACCAGTATCTTATGATGATGACATTTACTCAACAGGAAGGACTTTGAGATAAGCCAGCATCTCAGTAAGATTGAAGATGAACAATCCTTGGGTGCTCAGCTACAGAAGAAGATTAAAGAGCTCCAGGTGTGTAATGTTTGATTTCAAATCTATGTCAGACTTATCATTGAGTTTTTATGCAATGTGTCAGTTGCATACATTCATTTAACAATATTTCTTAACTTTCAAGGCTCGTATTGAGGAACTGGAGGAAGAGATCGAGGCTGAGCGTGCTGCTCGCGCCAAGGTTGAGAAGCAGAGAGCTGACCTCTCCAGGGAACTTGAAGAGATCAGTGAGAGACTTGAGGAGGCCGGTGGAGCCACTGCTGCTCAGATTGAGATGAACAAGAAACGTGAAGCTGAGTTCCAGAAGCTGCGTCGTGACCTTGAGGAGTCCACCTTACAGCATGAAGCCACTGCTGCTGCTCTCCGCAAGAAGCAGGCTGACAGTGTTGCAGAGCTGGGAGAACAGATCGACAACCTGCAGCGTGTCAAGCAGAAGCTGGAGAAGGAGAAGAGTGAATACAAGATGGAGATTGATGACCTATCAAGCAATATGGAAGCTGTGGCAAAATCCAAGGTATAATGTTATCTTATATACATATGTACTGTATATTCACACTTGAGAAAAAACTTGTATTAGTGGAAGAATTATTGAACCTGTCTAATGTTGATAAACAGGGAAATCTCGAGAAGATGTGCCGCACCCTTGAGGACCAGTTCAGTGAACTTAAGGCTAAGAATGACGAGAATGTTCGCCAGATAAATGACATCAGCGCTCAGAGAGCAAGACTGATGACAGAGAATGGCAAGTCTTACTTTCATTGACTTGTTCATAAAAACTGTCACTGTACTTTTGAACTCAATCCATTATTAGACTCAAATTAGAAGCTTTTTTTTTTTACTTTAATGCTGGGCCAGTTGGAAATGTATATATTTCAACTGAAAAAATCCATTTCCATCTAGGTGAGTTTGGTCGTCAGCTTGAGGAGAAAGAAGCCCTTGTCTCCCAGCTGACCAGAGGCAAGCAAGCCTTTACACAGCAGATTGAGGAGCTGAAGAGACAAATTGAGGAGGAAGTTAAGGTGAGTAAAATGGTCAGAGATTTCAAGATTTTTTAAGGATTGTATGTTCATATATTCACTGGTTTTTATTTTTATAATCTTTTCCAGGCCAAGAATGCCCTTGCCCACGGTGTGCAATCAGCCCGCCATGACTGTGATCTTCTGAGGGAGCAGTTTGAGGAGGAGCAGGAGGCCAAGGCAGAGCTGCAACGTGGAATGTCCAAGGCCAACAGTGAAGTGGCCCAATGGAGGAGCAAGTATGAAACTGATGCTATCCAGCGCACTGAGGAGCTTGAAGAGTCAAAGTGAGTCAATGAAGATTTTGTTTTTCCTAAAGGTCTCTACAAAAAACTTTTTAGAATAGTATACATGAATGATTACATTTGGCAAATGCTTAACAGGAAAAAGCTTGCCCAGCGCCTTCAGGAAGCTGAGGAACAGATTGAGGCTGTGAACTCCAAGTGTGCGTCTCTGGAGAAAACCAAACAGAGGCTCCAGGGCGAGGTGGAGGACCTCATGATTGATGTGGAGAGAGCCAATGCTTTGGCTGCCAACCTTGACAAGAAGCAGAGGAACTTTGATAAGGTGTGTTGACACTGATTACCTTGTCAAAACCACTGGAAGTGTCAAAGTATAACCATTCCAAAATTTGGTAACATTGCTCATTTTAAATTACTATGCAGGTTCTGGCAGAATGGAAGCAGAAATATGAGGAGGGTCAGGCAGAGCTTGAGGGAGCTCAGAAAGAGGCTCGTTCTCTCAGCACTGAACTGTTCAAGATGAAAAACTCTTATGAGGAAGCTCTGGATCAGCTGGAGACCCTGAAGCGGGAGAACAAGAACCTGCAACGTGAGTTCTCACCTGATAATGTTAGCAATAGTAATTTGAAATATGTTCATGATTGTTAATATGTATGTATCAGTTAGAATGAGACACATAGCCTTCATTCTTTGACTTAGCAATATTAAACATATATAACCTTCTGCAGAGGAAATCTCAGACCTGACTGAACAGATTGGTGAGACTGGAAAAAGCATCCATGAGCTGGAGAAGTCCAAGAAGCAGGTGGAGACAGAGAAGTCAGAGATCCAGTCAGCTCTTGAGGAGGCTGAGGTGAAATTTCAACTGGAAAGCTTAACATTAGAATTGCTAATGAATATGTTATCTTTTGTCCATGAAATTTACATATCTTATTGAACAATAGAGACATGCCCAATATTACATTCAGAAGACAACACGGGCTATGTTTTAATATTTTTACATTTTAGGGAACTCTGGAACATGAGGAGTCCAAGATTCTGCGTGTCCAGCTGGAGCTCAACCAGGTCAAAGGTGAGGTTGACAGAAAGCTGGCAGAGAAAGATGAGGAGATGGAGCAGATCAAGAGGAACAGCCAGAGGGTGATTGACTCCATGCAGACTACTCTTGACTCTGAGGTCAGGAGCAGGAACGATGCCCTGAGAATCAAAAAGAAGATGGAGGGAGATCTGAATGAGATGGAGATTCAGCTGAGTCATGCTAACCGCCAGGCTTCTGAGGCCCAGAAGCAGCTGAGGAATGTCCAGGGACAATTGAAGGTACATCACATGACAACTGTACATGCCATTCTATGTGCAGCAACATTCTGATCTTTTTCTGTTTCTACAACACAATCTTAACATTAGGATGCCCAGCTGCACCTTGATGATGCTCTCAGAGCGCAGGAAGACCTCAAGGAGCAAGCTGCTATGGTCGAGCGTAGGAATGGTCTCATGTTGGCTGAAATTGATGAGCTGAGGGTTGGTCTGGAACAGACAGAGAGAGGCCGTAAAGTGGCTGAGCAAGAGCTGGTGGATGCTAGTGAGCGTGTTGGACTGCTGCACTCTCAAGTAAACAAAATAATTTCTTCACTAATTCTATAATCAATACATTTTTAAATAATATGAGCTCATCATAGTCATTGCTAAACTGAATTTTTCCTTCCTTTTCCTAGAATACAAGCCTTATGAACACAAAGAAGAAGCTGGAGGCTGACCTGGTCCAAGTCCAGGGTGAAGTAGATGACAGTGTTCAGGAAGCAAGAAATGCAGAGGAGAAGGCCAAGAAAGCCATCACTGATGTGGGTTTAAATTTTATTTCATAGTCACCCAGATCTCATCCATACATCTGGAAGAACATGAATTTTGTGTGGCATGCCTAATTAATGTAAATAATTTTTTTTCTAGGCTGCTATGATGGCTGAAGAGCTGAAGAAAGAACAGGACACTAGCTCTCATCTGGAGAGGATGAAGAAGAACCTGGAGATCACAGTCAAGGACCTGCAGCACCGCCTGGATGAGGCTGAGAACTTGGCCATGAAGGGTGGCAAGAAACAGCTCCAGAAACTGGAGTCCAGGGTAAGATAACTGTTACACAGATTACAGTACATGACATTACAAAATATGCAGAATGAGTCTCATAGTTTATAATTCATTTCTGAAGGTGCGTGAGCTGGAGGCAGAGATTGAAGCTGAACAGAGACGTGGAGGAGACGCTGTTAAAGGTGTCCGTAAATATGAGAGGAGAGTGAAGGAACTCACATACCAGGTATACCAAGCTTACTTTGTGACAGTATTCCTATTGACTAAATGACCATATTATAAGATAATATGTCAATTATTAATGGTCATTCATGTTTGTGTTCATACTTACATTAGACTGAAGAGGACAAGAAGAATGGCGCCCGGCTGCAGGCTCTGGTAGACAAGCTGCAACTGAAGGTGAAGGCCTACAAGAGGCAGGCTGAGGAAGCGGTAAGTTGAAATCATGTAAAAATGCTTCATCTATTTGCAAACGTTTTCACAATTTTTACTCTAGTCTTAGGATTTGCAATGAGAATTTATGATGGTTTCACAGGAGGAGCAGGCCAACACTCACCTGACAAAGTGCAGGAAGATTCAGCACGAGTTGGAGGAGGCTGAAGAGCGAGCTGATATTGCCGAGTCTCAGGTCAACAAGCTGAGAGCTAAGAGCCGTGACTCTGGCAAGGTAAACATAAGTTTTTCATCAGTGCATGTTCATTGAATATAAATGTTGAAATTACTGAAATTTTCTTTGGGTTTTACTAAAAATATGTTTATTTTTCACAGGGAAAAGAAGCAGCTGAATAAGTTCTCTTATTAAAGCATCACAATAAGTCATAAAATATGATGACATTGTTGATTGCATACAATAAATGTTACCACAAATATTTCTCTTTTGTCTGTTATTTATTCAGTAACACTTTATAAAAGAGTTGTATTAACTAACATGAGTTAATGCATTAATTAATGGTGAACAAATGCTTAACCAAGGCATGAATAAATGTCTTCATGTTAACTAAGTGATTAACAAATGCATTTGTGAATGCAGTAATTAAACTCTGTTCTTCATCCTTCATCAATGGTTTCCTGCTGATTAGTTAGTGGGCTTGCTGTAAGCAACACTTGCGTTGTTCTTAGTCTAACTTATTATTATTCTCTCCAAAACTTTGCCGCCTATCTACTCCTTCATACTTTCATCTACAAACTTCATTCGAACTTTAAACTGTTCAGTTCATACTGAAATCAGAGGCATGCATTCAACTTTTTCATACTCTTTATACTTTTTTTCAACCAATCACTGCTGTTGATATAATTATGTGACTATTCACAGAGTTAAGTTTCGTTTTCTCCGCCATCTTGTCATTAGCATTACTCTGTACAGTTTTTGAACTTAACTACTTCCACATACTTTCAGCTAGAAACTTCATTCAAACTGTAAACTGTTCAGCTGCTTTTGGAAATCTGTCCTTGTATTCAACTTTTTGATATCTCTTACAATTTTTAAGATATTTAACTTATAAAAGCGTTTTTTCGACCGATCCGCATTTGATATGCAAATTATCTGATTTTGTGCCCAACCCACTTTTGATATGCAAATATTCAAATTTTCATATCAAATGCGGATTGGTCGCTTCTACCATTACTCACTCTACTGTAGTGGAACCAGGTGGAATATGGCCCGGAGATGTTTTCTATGGTGTCTGCTACTGGAAGTAGCAGAACTTGACATACCATGATGTGCAGGTGGAGCTGATTGCTCTTCATCACTACTGTTGTGCCTAATCCTAGACTGCTGACTTGACTGGGCTTCTTTCTCACTGCTGGCAGTGGCTGTGGCTGGCTCTGAATCTTTTTTTTTTTTTTTTTTTTAATGAAGAAGCTCTGCATATCTCGGCTTCTTTTCATTCTGTCTATTCTCTTAATATCTTAATATCCCTGGGGTTAGGGTTAATGTAGGTCTAATGCATTTCCTTTAATCAATCAATTAAATATAAAGCAATAGTTATAGCTAGCTAGCTATAATGTCCAGCAGGATCATTGTCATAATGGATTAGAATAGCTAACTGTATAGGCTAGCTCTACTGAACACAAACATCTGCAAAAATCTTGAAGACACCCCAACAAAATGCAAACTGCTGGTTGGTTTGCAGTCAGGCTAACAAGCTAGTACTACTGTGTAGTTCGCCTACATTTGGCGGCTGTTAAGTTTTCACGCATTCAGGCAGAAAGTCTACATTAAAAAATGAACATAAAAACATGAAATGACCATATCTCTTATTCTGCTTTCACCTTCAATCGATTAGATGTCAGCTTTTGGCCATGATTCGTCGTCACCGGAGTCCTGAGTCCTGACAGCATGTGGATACAGCCGCAACTTGTGTGTCCCAGTCAGGTTCCAGTACTTTTCGTTTTTGAGACCTGCTTTTTTCTGGCTCATGGTCAAAACTACTAGAGTAGTTGGAAATGGAAAACTAGCCCCAATGATTGACCAGCGCTTGTCCCACCTTATTGAGTTCATAAACTTGACCAACTACCTATCAGATCTGGGGTGGCCACTGGGATGGCCAATAAGATTTCAGAGGTGGCCATGGCCACCCCAGGCCACCCCCTAAAATCGCCATTGCCCATATCATCTGCAGATTTAGCGCTTTTCATCAGACCGGCAGAATGTGTCTTTTTGCACTAAAATGGTTCCACTGGACCACCGCTCAATGCCAGATAATTCAAAATCAAGCTGCTTTCATGCAACACATTAAGCTAAAGTTTATTTTTTACATTTTTACAGTGTAATATACCTCCTACAAATGCAACACTTTTATTTTCAATTTAATTTTCGCTTCTTGCAGCTGAGCCATGTCCTCCTCAGGGTTTGTAAGACTCAGACCACCCAGAGAGCTGCTGCTGGATGGGACATCGTGCAGGACGAGAGGGAGGTCCTCTCAAGTGTGCGTGTCTGGAGATGTGCTGAAACAAGGGGTTGTTTTCAGTTTTAATTCGTCTATCAAGAATTATAATTTCCATCCATCCATCCATTTTCTAGCCACTTATCCAGGTCAGGGTCGTGGTGGCAACAGGGCGAGCAGAGCAGCCCGGACATCCTTTTCCCCAGCAGCTTCCTCCAGCTCTCCCTGAGGGATCCCCAAGCACTCCCAGGCGTCCTGGAAGATCTAATCCCTCCAGTGTGTCCTGGGTCTACCCCAAGATCTCCTCCCAGTCGGTTGTGTGATTCCTAATCTCTTGTCAAAAACAAAACAAAATTCACCAAAAGTGTTAAAGCCTAGCTATTATGCTGCTCTGTGACCTTCAATAGTGCAATAGCGCAGCATCTTTGCCCTCTCCAATTCATGCAATGGTCACATTTGAGTGTCCCAGGTAGTTAAACACACAGTCTCCCATAGCACTAAGGGGTTTACGTGGCGGGCCACCAACAGAGAATACCCATCAGATGACAAAATAACCTTCTTTACAGAAAGCGTAACTGAAGTTAAGCTTACCTGTTTTTTCTGTTTCCCTGCAAAAGTTGGCTGCTTCTGCCATAAAAATATCTGGATCTCAGAAACTGCAAGATCTACAGCAACCAACTTGGCAGATAGGTCCAAAGTCTCAGCCACTACTCAGGCAACAAAAACCAAGTCAGTTGGCCTCATGGTGGCGCTATAAAAAGCAACTTTACGTTTCAGCCTCTAACGTCTGAACCGTATGTCGTACAAACAAAATTCCTTGGGTCATTTCGCATCTATCCATATAGGCCACGCCCATTTTCCTGCCATTTTGAATTTTGTCCAAAACAGTTTTTTCACTTCTTCTACAAATTTTGTCCAATCTTCACCAAATTTGGCACACAGCATATCTGGACTGTCCTGCATGAAAGTTGTCAAAAGATGTTTGATATTCCATAGAGTTGTGCTACAATTGGCTTTCAAAACTTGTAGGCGAAGCCGAATATATCAAAATTTCCATAAGTCAGGAAGTTGTTGGCCTACCTTAAACAAATTTGGTACATATGTGCACGGGTCAACTCTCATTTGGTGGTATTGTACCTATAGTTGACGCTATAGCAATATTCTAACTTTAAATGGCCACAACACACTGGCTTAGTCCCATTCAGTTGACTTTCAACATTGGTGTCCCTTTGTCTTGTTTCCCCACTGTACAACACTAACACCAGTGGCCTAGTGGTTAAGACACAGGTCTGCAGTATACAAGATTGTGGGGTCAAATCCTGTTATCAGCACTTTCCCTATGTTTGCAAATGAGTTAGTAGTGAATTATATTGCATTTATTTTGACAATTAGTTCAATTTAATTGTAAAGTTTTTCCACGGCCTCCTTTGTTAAAGCAGATTCCATGATAACAGTGGCAAAAGATAATCTTACATTAAGGACATTAAGACCATCAAAGTTCTCTAAAATGCATCAGCTTTAAAGGCTCTGTTTTCAATAAATGCAGTATTTTCAATTAATTTGCTGATTAGACCTCTTCTCAGGACTGTCTGGGCGTGTACGGATGTCCCTGATTGACATCTCTGTGACCCTCCTGCTGGTTTTGTTGCACCTGTTAGGGTGGGACAACTTATGTCTTTATGATTCTTATTAGTAGAAGGAGTTTGCTGACCTCAGCAAATTCCCAGTATAGCTCCACCTAACTTCAACCTGAGAGAGGTCTAATCAGCCAAAGAAACTGAAAACACCTGTGTGGGTTTCCAGAGCCTTTAAAGCCAAGCACTTACAGTCATACTGTCAGGAACGCAGGACTGGTGTAAGTGGTTCAATGTGTATGTGAAATACCTTTGGAGGCAACGGTCATGAGTTCAAACCCCAGTTGGTGCAGCACAACCTGATGTTCTTCACTTCCACTGTACCTGAGGTGCTCAAATGACCAATAGTCCAAGTGTCACTTTGTGAACTTCCAATGTTTGTGATTTTACATCCAAATGAGTTCTATGTCATTGTAGTGCTAATGAGCATGAAAAGATGCCTATATTCCCATAAAATGAACGGCACTGTGTCCAAGTTAGCCTTACTGCCGAGTCTCGAGACACTTAGTCACATGAGGCCACTATTCTCTGCAAGCCTGCAATAATACCATTAATAGTATGGTCAACTAATCATAATGTCTTAAGTTCTACTCGTAAAGTGATAATGTGAGAAACGCAGCATGGTGTTGTGGGTCGTGAGTCCAAATCCCATGGTCCAACAAAATCACTTCCATTCTACCATAGGTTCTTCAATGACATGGACATTGGCTTTGTGAAGTGTGACTTAGTGCTAATGAGTGTGAAAAGGTGCTTATATTCCCATAAAATGAACGTCACTGTGTCCAAGGATAGGAGACTCGCCAAGTCTTGACACACTTGGTCACATGAGGGCACTATTCTCTGCAAGCTCACATGAATAGTAAGGTTTCTCATCTTTGGACAATTTAGCACATTGTGCTTGGACCCCGTTCATTGCCGCATGCGGCTATATTAACATGTTGTGTTTATAAAGGCTAGAACCCGAAAATGGATTGATTTAAAGTAAAAATGGTAAAGTGACACAACTGTTCTCAGTGTTCTCTCAAAGTAATTGGCGAGTTATCTTGCAAACATCAACCTTTCATGGGCCTATGTGTTTGGGAGTGTCACGGGGATATCCCGTGCCCTCTAGAAAGTAAGATGCAAACGCACACACAACGCTGCATAGCCACTTCTAATTACATCTTGCCAGCATAGAGGTGTCCGTGTTGCCGTGTTATCGCTGCGTTTGCTCTCTCTCTCCCTGTTGGTGATGTCGGAGGCCGCCGATAGTAGTATTGGAAGAGTTAATAGATAGCGACACATTCGTAGTTTTACTCATTTACACAAAACATTGCAGTGTAAATAAAAAGACAAGAGACGTATAGTCTTTGCAATTAAATGTATATTTATTAATGTACTTTTCACGAATGAATTGTTTGTCACCTGTCTTCTGTGCTGCACTGGACGATCCTCTCTTTTAGACCCGGAAAACTCGAGGCGGAGCGTTCCACTTCCTTTTCTGGAGGGGGTTTCCGGGGGATCGGACCAAGTGTGGTAAAGTGGCAGGGGTGTTTAATTGTGGGTTTGTTGAAAAGTTATTTTAATACTTTTGAGGGGATCAGTTGTTTTGGAAATGTCTAATGACCTTTTATTTATTATTGCTGAATTTAATATTGTGGAGTAATATGAACCAGGTAACTAATGCTATGAGATAATTGATTACCAAATACTAATTGATGTCTCTTAGTAGGAGCCAGCTACTATATAAAGGTGGAGGCTGGAGCTCCTTGGGAGAGTATAGCAGACCTTGCTGGCAGAGGCAGGCCAGATCGCTGTCATCTGCAGAGGGCCCTTATCTAAAGGAGCATTGCCTATAGTGCAGATTTGATTTATAAGTATATCCTTTTTTGCCTTGTATATTTTTCTTCGTTTTGTCTATTTTTTGCAAGTTGTATTTTTTCCTTTTTTCTTCAATAGGCCAAATTTTTGTCTGCACTGTATATAAACTGCATGGGACCGCACTGCTTGTAAATAAAACACCTGGACTGATGAACAGAACCATCTCTTTTGTGCCTCAGCCATTCAGCCAGCTTTACAGGGAGTATTATTAAACCATAATAAAAACAGTGCCAGAGTTGACTGACAGTGTTATTATTATATTTATGATGTCTACATTATAGCAAAAACAAGACATATCTAAACTTGGAAAACAAACAAAACTACACAATGTTGACAGTCATAAAATTGGTTTGTTATTTAATGTTGTCTTGTTTTGTCTGCAAATGCCTTGTCACAAAAGGAAAAAAACAACAACAACATACAACAACAAACATACATTCACTACACGGTTCTTCTCATATTGTAAAAACATGCTGAGACAAATTCTTAAGACCAACTCCAACTCATTACTCAGAGTTGGGGAGAGACATTGGATAACTAACTTTTAGCTCCTACTCTGAGCAGTGAGTGAATTTGTTCACACTCATACATTTAACGAGATTCCTTGGAGTAATGCTAAGATGTTTGCTAACTACGGGCCCAGGTCAGACTCTGGATCTCAATCCTGTAGAAAATATTGCCTATCTATCCCTTGCAAATTGACTGGACTTGAACTGTTTTGAAAAATAATGATAGAAAATTCAGATGTGTCAAATCTATTAATATAAGACTTGAATAAATATTTGAATAAATATTGTATTGCTCAGTTGTCTTCTTTCTCTCATAATGTCATTCATTATAATGAATGCATTTTTAAAGATGAAACATATTAAATGTGTCCCTAAATCTACTGTCAACCCTGTTACTTCAATGACATTCCCCTTCACAATAAAGGACTTTTTCACAAGTCATATGATTTTCAGTGACACCATTTTCATGGAGGACAAACAACAGTGAAAAGGCAAATAAGTTTCCCAGCTTTCCAGCTATCCCAATTTTTGATTTTTTTCTTTTTAAATGTTCAACTGATAACAGTCAAACACATCAACCCTGTTACCCTGTATTTCAAAGGATATACAATTAATTTTATTTGAAAAGTTATTTTAAAATAATTTTAAAAGTTATTTCATAAAAGCATGTAACCCCTCACTACATACATGCCATGTGTTTCCATGTCCTTCATCACATGGGGAGTAATGGCCAATATATGCCTTGTGTAAAGAAAATAGTCTGTAAACCTATTTATTAATTAAATTTTGTGAATAAATATCGAAGATTTAAGCCATATAGTCGTATGACTCAAACAGGTCAAAAGATATAAGCAAATATGATGTTAACCCTGAATCACACAAAAAATGGCAGCCTCACAAGTAATTCACATTTTGTACTCATGAATGCATGAATGGAGTTTGAATTGTGAAATGAGCCAAGACAATATATGTAATAGATTTACCTGTGAAAAGAAAATAAGTAACATACTTATTTGATTTACCTGTGAAAAGAAAATGAGTAATATACTGTACATACCTGCTATACCTGTGAAAAGAAAACGAGTGACATACTTACCTGATTTATGTGTGAAAAGTAAATCAGATACAAATTTAGCTGTGAAAAGAAAATGAATAATATAATTGGTGGCCACCTACATAATTCATACATTAATTAATACATTAATCTACATATTCGTCAGTATTAATGTGCTCTGTTTCTGACTGGTTTGTTTTTATTGTTTAAATTAGGTCACAACTATTTTTCTTATTTCAAGAATGAAAACTAATTCCTTGACTTGCTACAAGGAAATGTTGTTTTACTGTGGCAGAACATTATTTTAAAATGCTGCTCCCCCTAATGAAATGTATGATTTGTCAGTTTTTATTGTTTGTGTTAGCTTCCAGATGGTTGTGCTCAAAAAGCTGCTGTTAAGCAGTTTAAACTGTTTAAATGAAGTTCAGCAAGGACTCACGCTTTTTGAAGTTCATTATGTTATAAACATATTTTTGCACCCTTCTAATGTCAGTTACTTGGGTCCCTGCTTTGGGAGTGAGAGTGAGAGTGAGAGTAATATATCAGTTGAAGGGTGATTCTTTTAAATTAACATCTTCTATCCCGTCAACCCTGTTACTGTCGTCAACCCTGTTACTTTGATATATCTTGTAATACTAATAATAATATCATAACCTCACCAGATGTGAACATATGTTAGGTAGGGGAAGAGGAGACCAATTATATATCCTAAAATAATGGGATAATTCTTTCAATAATGGCATTTTTTTTTAAAGGAAATCAACACTTTAAGCTGCTCAACACAAATGTAATGACTTCAATGAAGTAAAAAGGCATTTTATTAAATAACTAAAATTGAAAACATTTAAAAAAAATGTAGAAATTGAAATTACTTTGAAATAATTGTGTGACATAATTGCATGACAGTCACAGGGTTGACATATGCTATGGTCTGTCAAAAATTTGCTCAAAATCCACAGCAATTAGCTGCCTAAGTTGGACCAATATGTTTTTCTGCAAGTCAAACTTGTCCTCTTTCTGACAGAATGTTAAAGATGGAAAAAGGATGGAAAATGGATACTTTAAAAAAATAGACATCACTGTGTCCAAAAGGCACCCATTTCAAGGAATGACTCACAAGGATTTAAAATCAAGGTGTGTAGGTGAAGAAATCAGTTGAGACCATACTACAGTATAGGTTTGCCTTCATAAATGTCACATTCACACATTAAATACCTCATTAGACCTCATTATGCATGCTCTACTTTTGTTTACAGCATTTAACTTAAACTGTAGCACAGGCTTGAGTTTTGCTATTTCTAAAATTTAGTAAAGCTTACCCTCGTTAATGGTGATGAAGGAAAGTAATATTATTTTCATTAGAAAATAGGTTGATAAAATCAAAACGTTCTAATGGAAAAGTAATCCAAACAAATTATAAATACATGCAACACAACACCCACTGTAAAGTTGCTAGTCCTCTATTGAATCTTATCCTCTGGCATGAAGTCCTAAAAGTTTATAAGCACTACGCATGACAAAAAAGGCTTGCCAGTTATGGTTGCAATGTTGCAAGCACAAGTGTTAAAGCTTGACCTGATTTATTTATAGATGTGTCTTTTTAATTTGTCAAATCAAATTAATTCATACCACAAAAAAATGAATAGAATGGTCAAATTAAAATATTTATTTGCAATACTAAAATCTGAAATTGAGTTAAGAGTTGTATTCAGTGCAAACATTATACATGTAGAATTGTTTGTTATCAGTGTAACTGTTTAATGTTGAATCTGTTAGATTTTAGGCTTAACTGGTTCACATATGTTACAGTGTCAGTTAAGAGTTCACTTATAACACATGAAATATATGGACAGAAAATGATTTCTCATCTTGTATTACATGAGACAGTTAGATGGCACATTATTTTGCCCTACAAGATGGGGGCCAATGAAGAGTCAAATTCAAATGAAAATGTATTAGAGCCTTTTGAAGACATCCCCATATTTAGTTTCTGCTTGGCCTGCAGAATGACATTAATATAAGGAGGCTCATGATGAGATGGACAGACTGCAGGGGATTTCAGAGACTACGAACTGCTGGTAAGAGCGACTGATGTTTCAGCTGTCATTAATGGCAAAGAAGTTGTATTAGAGATGCTTAGTGCTTGACAAAAGTGTTTAATTAATAGAGTTAACAGTTTAATGTTTATTCAGATAAAGGCATGATAATGTGAAATAGGATATGGACATCATTGGGAAGAAAGAATATTGCAAATAAGTAAGCTAGGAGTCAAGGGTAAAAATCTGGTTGTGTGACTATAATTAAAATGTAGCAAATATAAATGAGTAATATTATACTAATCTGTATTTGGTTATAATATACTAATCTGTAATCTCTATACTACCTGTATCACTTGAAACTCAAAGAATAACTCATAAACATCACAAAAAACTCTTTGTTCATTTAGGGGTTGTGAAAAGTTCCTCTGTGATTGGGTGGTAGAAAAAGGTGAGAGTTACCTTTTCTCTATTTAAACTACAGAATATAAAGAATCCTTGTATCATACAGTGTTCAGTCTCCAAAGCAAACAATGCACATCAGATAAGAGGAAAGTTAATTTCTGTTTGGCAATCTACAGAAAGCCGCCAACATGAGTACTGACGCTGAGATGGCCGTTTATGGCAAGGCCGCCATTTATCTCCGTAAGCCAGAGAAGGAGAGGCTTGAGGCTCAAACCGCACCCTTTGATGCCAAATCTGCTGCCTATGTGGCTGATGTTAAGGAGCTGTACCTTAAATGTACAATCCTGAAGAAAGAGGGTGGCAAAGTCACCGTGAAAGTTCTTGCCAACCAGGAGGTAGGTTGAAGTTTCATGAAACTCACAGCAGTGCAACTTACAGTTGGAATTTCAACACAAGCTGAAATTGTGTTTCAATATTTCAGGAGAGGACGGTTAAGGAGGATGATGTCACCCCTATGAACCCTCCCAAGTATGACAAAATTGAGGACATGGCCATGATGACCCATCTCAATGAAGCCGCTGTGCTGTATAACCTCAAAGAGCGTTATGCAGCATGGATGATCTACGTAAGCTCTTCTGCCTATGGAGTAAAGTATAATATTGCACATGGACTCATATACAACATACTGTGAGTGGTCATATCTCTCTCATCCCCTTCAGACCTACTCTGGGCTGTTCTGTGCAACTGTGAATCCCTACAAGTGGCTCCCAGTGTACGATGCTGAGGTTGTAGGTGCTTACAGAGGCAAAAAGCGCATGGAGGCTCCACCCCACATCTTCTCTGTCTCTGACAATGCCTACCAGTTCATGGCTACTGGTATGTTCTTGTCAAGAAAATGTATAAACTATCAATAAACTCAATAACTTATCTTAACTTATGTTACAGAGATAAGAAATACATTTCTTAATTTTTCCTTTTGCAGATAGGGAGAACCAGTCTGTCTTGATCACGTAAGTTTTATATCTATTGCACCTCTGTAAGACCAATAGCATCAAACGAATTGAGTTAATTTCTCTGAATCTACATATCCATCCCCAGTGGAGAATCTGGTGCTGGAAAGACTGTGAACACCAAGCGTGTCATCCAGTACTTTGCAACAATCTCAGTGGGTGGTGGAGAAAAGAAGAAGGAGGCAACATCAGGAAAGATGCAGGTATATTATCATGAGGATTTTCTACATTTCAACATTGAAAACGACAAAATAGAAATGTACTACTGAAATGAATATTAAAATGAAAAAAAAACATATTACAGGGGTCACTGGAGGACCAGATTATTGCAGCCAATCCCTTGCTGGAAGCCTATGGTAATGCCAAGACTGTGAGGAATGACAACTCCTCTCGTTTTGTAAGTATGGAGGGATTTCAAACTGTGAGAAATATCTTCAATTATATATTGCCTATGCAGAGGGATGGTAAACAATATGCTATTCCAAACAGGGTAAATTCATCAGAATCCATTTTGGCACAACTGGTAAACTGGCTAGTGCTGATATTGAGACATGTAAGTATCAACTTCACATATTAAATGGAATGACTGGCATTATCAGTGGTGTAGATTTTGATTCATGAACAATGCTTATAGATCTGCTGGAGAAGTCTAGAGTGACGTTCCAGCTTCCTGATGAGAGAGGCTACCACATCTTCTACCAGATGATGACCAACCACAAACCTGAGCTGATTGGTAAGATAAACATTGTGATACAATGTTAAAACAACCCACGTTGTTCACATGGTCCATAACCAGTTATTCCTTTAAACCTTTTTTGATCTCCAGAAATGACGCTCATCACCACCAACCCCTATGACTTCCCCATGTGCAGTATGGGTCAGATTACTGTGGCCAGCATTGATGACAAAGAAGAGTTGGTTGCCACTGATGTGAGAGATGTTCACTCTCATTTTCATTTTCTTAATCTATTATACATTCAATATTCCATCACAATTACTCAGTAAAATGTATTTTCCATAGTGACTTTTACTCAGTGTCAATACCTCTATTGAATACAGACTGCTATTGATATTCTGGGCTTCACCAATGAGGAGAAGATGGGCATCTACAAGTTTACCGGTGCTGTGCTCCACCATGGTAACATGAAGTTCAAGCAGAAGCAGCGTGAAGAGCAGGGTGAACCAGATGGCACAGAGGGTGAGGATTAACTTCATGGATGAGTTAAAAAATCTCTGGCGTGAAACGAATCAAATATGCATTTTCCATTATGTCACATTTTAGAAATCAGTCATATATCTAGTAAATGTATTTTTGTGACATTTTCAGAGGCTGACAAGGTTTCTTACTTGTTGGGCCTGAACTCGGCTGACATGCTGAAGGCTCTGTGCTACCCCAGAGTGAAGGTCGGAAATGAGTTTGTCACCAAGGGACAGACTGTGCAACAGGTTAGCAGATTATTCTGTTAATTTCATACACATCTCATAATTAAGTCACGAGCCAGTGCATGAATATGTTTAAGCTTCAATTTCAGGTAAATGATTTTGAATACCACGAAGGAGTCCTTTATTTGTCCCTCTATGAACAGTTATGAAAGACAGCGGAGGAGCGTAGATCAATATTTTTGATCAGGAATTGTACTTGAGTCCAGTTTTAGGTACTTTAATAATGCATAAACAAGAAGAAACACAAATATAACTCCCATGATTAACTAAACAAATTGCTCCAAAATTCAGTGGAGAGAAGTTTCCCAGTTCCTCATGAAGCTGAAGCTCATGGAGGAATTTCACAAATTACATTTATAGTTTGCATCTGAATGTCCTCTGTTAGCTGTTCCTGCATGTGTTGATTGATTTCAATTGATGGATCTCTACTTTATTAAATCAGGACCCTCTTTGTAACACTGTAGATTCTAATGATATTGATTCAAATGAAACTTTTCTTCAGATCCTGAACTCAGTGAGCGCCCTCGCTAAGTCTATCTATGAAAGAATGTTCTTGTGGATGGTCATCCGCATCAACCAAATGCTGGACACCAAGCAGCAACGGCAATACTTCATTGGTGTGCTGGACATTGCTGGTTTTGAAATCTTTGATGTAAGTATGCATTCATGGTAATGGATTGACTAGATCATTTTCTAACAAAGTTTGTGATATATTAGGTTAATCCTATTTCCATTGACAGTTCAACAGCATGGAGCAGTTGTGTATCAACTTCACCAATGAGAAACTGCAACAGTTCTTCAACCACCACATGTTTGTCCTGGAGCAAGAGGAGTACAAGAAGGAGGGTATCATCTGGGAGTTCATTGACTTTGGCATGGACTTGGCTGCCTGCATTGAGCTCATTGAAAAGGTACACAACAATGTTGTGACTTTATGTTAGAATTCATGATATGCTACAACAGTGCCTCTTCATGATGTATCTCTTTGCACTTTTTATGCAGCCCATGGGCATCTTCTCCATCCTTGAAGAGGAGTGCATGTTCCCAAAGGCCTCAGACGTTACCTTCAAGAACAAGCTGTATGACCAGCACCTCGGTAAAACCAAAGCATTTGAGAAGCCCAAGCCAGCCAAAGGCAAGGCTGAGGCCCATTTCTCTCTGGTGCACTATGCTGGAACTGTGGACTACAATGTCGGTGGCTGGCTGGACAAGAACAAGGATCCCCTGAACGACTCTGTTGTTCAGCTGTACCAGAAGTCTGGTGTTAAACTGTTGCCTGTCCTGTATCCCCCTGTTGTTGAAGGTACAGTATCACTTTATAACGCTTAGGATTATGGGAATTCATGTTTTTGTCTTTAAGATAAACAATATGCCTACTCAAAAAAGTCAGTTGAATGATAACTTTCCAGCTTGATCATAAGTAAACAACACTGGACCTATCAACTCATGATATTAATAAATCAAAATCAACAGAGACTGGCGGTGGCAAGAAGGGAGGCAAGAAGAAGGGTGGTTCCATGCAGACTGTGTCCTCACAGTTCAGGGTAAAATTTAAGAACAGCCTAAAGTGCCTGTTTGTAATGAAACTCAAATAAATGCAAAATGTTTCTTATTTTATGTTTTTCATAAAGAATATTTGGTTTTATCTTGTATCTACAGGAGAACTTGGGCAAGCTTATGACCAACTTGAGGAGCACTCATCCTCACTTTGTACGTTGCCTGATTCCCAATGAGTCAAAGACTCCAGGTACACTGACAGCTAACCAATGTTCTTAATATTGTCCATACAGTTTGCAGTCATTTAACACAGCTTGGCGGTAGTGGGTCTTTTACTTTGTCATAATAATTATGAAGTAACAACCTCTTCACAGGTCTGATGGAAAACTTCCTGGTTATCCACCAGCTGAGGTGTAACGGTGTGCTGGAGGGTATCAGAATCTGCAGGAAAGGTTTCCCCAGCAGAATCCTCTATGGTGACTTCAAGCAGAGGTATTACCTAATTTACCACAGAGTTTTCCTAACTTTGAAAAGAAGGTGCCAAATGTGACCATTAACTGTTTTGCAATAGGTACAAAGTACTGAATGCCAGCGTCATCCCTGAGGGTCAATTCATTGACAACAAGAAGGCCTCTGAGAAGCTGCTTGGGTCAATTGATGTGAATCATGAGGAGTATAAATTTGGACACACCAAGGTAAACAATTGAGTAAGAAAAAACTAAACTCCGTTTCATGGATGAAAATCAATTGTCCATAATATTTTTATGTTCTCGTCAGGTGTTCTTCAAAGCTGGTCTACTAGGTACCCTTGAGGAGATGCGAGATGAGAAGCTTGCTGCTCTGGTCACCATGACTCAGGGTCTCTGCCGTGGCTATGTCATGAGGAAGGAGTTTGTGAAGATGATGGAAAGGAGGCAAGTAGAAATTCTAACCATATATTTAGGCTAGGTGCAGTGCCAAAATGACTTTGTACATAACAGTGATTTCCTTCCATAGGGAAGCCATTTACAGCATCCAGTACAACATCCGCTCATTCATGAATGTGAAACACTGGCCATGGATGAAGGTGTACTACAAGATTAAGCCCCTTCTGAAGAGTGCTGAAACTGAGAAGGAGCTGCAGAACATGAAGGAAAACTATGAGAAGATGAAAACAGACCTGGCCACGGCCCAGGCTAAGAAGAAGGAACTGGAGGAGAAGATGGTGTCTCTTCTGCAGGAGAAGAATGATCTGCAGCTGCAAGTGGCATCTGTGAGTAGATGTCAACAGAAAGCTTTGTTGATTTCTCACATCTTTTCCAGAGCAAATGTTGAAATATTTTCCCCTTTTCACTTTTGTTCTAACTAGGAATCAGAGAATCTGTCAGATGCTGAGGAGAGATGTGAGGGACTTATCAAGAGTAAGATCCAGATGGAGGCAAAACTCAAAGAGACAAGTGAGAGACTGGAGGATGAGGAGGAAGTCAACGCTGAGCTAACTGCCAAGAAGAGGAAACTGGAGGATGAATGCTCCGAGCTCAAGAAGGACATTGATGACCTGGAGCTTACCTTAGCCAAAGTGGAGAAGGAGAAGCATGCCACTGAGAACAAGGTTCATGGATATTCACTCTGTCTAATATATCATCCAATATTTGAATAATTACCCAATTATGACAATATGTTTTTACATATTCAGGTGAAGAACCTGACTGAAGAGATGGCCTCTCAAGATGAGAGCATTGCTAAGCTGACAAAGGAGAAGAAAGCCCTCCAAGAGGCACATCAGCAGACTCTTGATGACCTGCAGGCAGAGGAAGACAAAGTCAACACTCTGACCAAGGCCAAGACCAAGCTTGAGCAGCAAGTGGATGATGTGAGTTCATGAACATGCTATTTGCTATTCAATAAGAATATATGCCTGCTGTAATTATAAACACGTGGTATTTTGCAGCTTGAAGGTTCTCTGGAGCAAGAGAAGAAGCTCCGCATGGACCTTGAGAGAGCAAAGAGGAAGCTCGAGGGCGATCTGAAACTGGCCCAGGAATCCGTCATGGATCTTGAGAATGACAAGCAGCAGTCTGACGAGAAAATCAAGAAGTAATGTGGACAGAATTTGAAAACTGTATGCACAAAATATGTTATTGCAACCAGTATCTTATGATGATGACATTTACTCAACAGGAAGGACTTTGAGATAAGCCAGCATCTCAGTAAGATTGAAGATGAACAATCCTTGGGTGCTCAGCTACAGAAGAAGATTAAAGAGCTCCAGGTGTGTAATGTTTGATTTCAAATCTATGTCAAACTTATCATTGAGTTTTTATGCAATATGTCAGTTGCATACATTCATTTAACAATATTTCTTAACTTTCAAGGCTCGTATTGAGGAACTGGAGGAAGAGATCGAGGCTGAGCGTGCTGCTCGCGCCAAGGTTGAGAAGCTGAGAGCTGACCTCTCCAGGGAACTTGAAGAGATCAGTGAGAGACTTGAGGAGGCCGGTGGAGCCACTGCTGCTCAGATTGAGATGAACAAGAAGCGTGAAGCTGAGTTCCAGAAGCTGCGTCGTGACCTTGAGGAGTCCACCTTACAGCATGAAGCCACTGCTGCTACTCTCCGCAAGAAGCAGGCTGACAGTGTTGCAGAGCTGGGAGAACAGATCGACAACCTGCAGCGTGTCAAGCAGAAGCTGGAGAAGGAGAAGAGTGAATACAAGATGGAGATTGATGACCTGTCTAGCAATATGGAAGCTGTGGCAAAATCCAAGGTATAATGTTATTTTCTATACATATGTACTGTATATTCACACTTGAGAAAAAACTTGTATTAGTGGAAGAATTACTGAACCTGTCTAATGTTGATAAACAGGGAAATCTCGAGAAGATGTGCCGCACCCTTGAGGACCAGTTCAGTGAACTTAAGGCTAAGAATGACGAGAATGTTCGCCAGATAAATGACATCAGCGCTCAGAGAGCAAGACTGATGACAGAGAATGGCAAGTCTTACTTTCATTGACTTGTTCATAAAATATACCAATGTACTTTTGAACTCAATCCATTATTAGACTCAATCTATAATTAGAAGCCATTTTATTTTTTTTACTTTAATGCTGGGCCAGTTAGAAGTGTATATATTTCAAATAAAAAAATCCATTTCCATCTAGGTGAGTTTAGTCGTCAGCTTGAGGAGAAAGAAGCCCTTGTCTCCCAGCTGACCAGAGGCAAGCAAGCCTTCACACAGCAGATTGAGGAGCTGAAGAGACAAATTGAGGAGGAAGTTAAGGTGAGGAAAATTGTCAAAGATTTCAGGATTTTTTAAGGATTGCATGTTCATATATTCACTGGTTTTTATTTTAATAATCTTTTCCAGGCCAAGAATGCCCTTGCCCACGGTGTGCAATCAGCCCGCCATGACTGTGATCTTCTGAGGGAGCAGTTTGAGGAGGAGCAGGAGGCCAAGGCAGAGCTGCAACGTGGAATGTCCAAGGCCAACAGTGAAGTGGCCCAATGGAGGAGCAAGTATGAAACTGATGCTATCCAGCGCACTGAGGAGCTTGAAGAGTCAAAGTGAGTCAATGAAGATTTTGTTTTTCCTAATGGTCTCTACAAAATACTTGTTAGAATAGTATACATGAATGATTACATTTGCAAATGCTTAACAGGAAAAAGCTTGCCCAGCGCCTTCAGGAAGCTGAGGAACAGATTGAGGCTGTGAACTCCAAGTGTGCGTCTCTGGAGAAAACCAAACAGAGGCTCCAGGGTGAGGTGGAGGACCTCATGATTGATGTGGAGAGAGCCAATTCTTTGGCTGCCAACCTTGACAAGAAGCAGA
The DNA here is from genome assembly GCF_048128805.1 of Centroberyx gerrardi. Classification (NCBI taxonomy): domain Eukaryota; kingdom Metazoa; phylum Chordata; class Actinopteri; order Beryciformes; family Berycidae; genus Centroberyx; species Centroberyx gerrardi. The sequence goes on from NC_136001.1 coordinate 35,177,352, forward strand.
GGAACTTTGATAAGGTGTGTTGACACTGATTACCTTGTCAAAACCACTGGAAGTGTCAAAGTATAACCATTCCAAAATTGGGTAACATTGCTCATTTTAAATTACTATGCAGGTTCTGGCAGATTGGAAGCAGAAATACGAGGAGGGTCAGGCAGAGCTTGAGGGAGCTCAGAAAGAGGCTCGTTCTCTCAGCACTGAGCTGTTCAAGATGAAAAACTCTTATGAGGAAGCTCTGGATCAGCTGGAGACCCTGAAGCGGGAGAACAAGAACCTGCAACGTGAGTTCTCACCTGATAATGTTAGCAATAGTAATTTGAAATTGAAAATAGTAATTGAAATATTGAAATATGTTCATGATTGTTAATATGTATATATCAGTTAGAATGAGACACATAGCCTTAACCTAAAAATATACAACCTTCTGCAGAGGAAATCTCAGACCTGACTGAACAGATTGGTGAGACTGGAAAAAGCATCCATGAGCTGGAGAAGTCCAAGAAGCAGGTGGAGACAGAGAAGTCAGAGATCCAGACAGCTCTTGAGGAGGCTGAGGTGAAATTTCAACTGGAAAGCTTAGCATTAGAATTGCTAATGTATATGTTTTCCTTTGTCCATGAAATTTACATATCTTATTGAACAATAGAGACATGCCCAATATTACATTCAGAAGACAACACGGGCTATGTTTTAATATTTTTACATTTTAGGGAACTCTGGAACATGAGGAGTCCAAGATTCTGCGTGTCCAGCTGGAGCTCAACCAGGTCAAAGGTGAGGTTGACAGAAAGCTGGCAGAGAAAGATGAGGAGATGGAGCAGATCAAGAGGAACAGCCAGAGGGTGATTGACTCCATGCAGACTACTCTTGACTCTGAGGTCAGGAGCAGGAACGATGCCCTGAGAATCAAAAAGAAGATGGAGGGAGATCTGAATGAGATGGAGATTCAGCTGAGTCATGCTAACCGCCAGGCTTCTGAGGCCCAGAAGCAGCTGAGGAATGTCCAGGGACAATTGAAGGTACATCACATGACAACTGTACATGCCATTCTATGTGCAGCAACATTCTGATCTTTTTCTGTTTCTACAACACAATCTTAACATTAGGATGCCCAGCTGCACCTTGATGATGCTCTCAGAGCGCAGGAAGACCTCAAGGAGCAAGCTGCTATGGTCGAGCGTAGGAATGGTCTCATGGTGGCTGAAATTGATGAGCTGAGGGTTGGTCTGGAACAGACAGAGAGAGGCCGTAAAGTGGCTGAGCAAGAGCTGGTGGATGCTAGTGAGCGTGTTGGATTGCTGCACTCTCAAGTAAACAAAATCATTTCTTCACTAATTCTATAATCAATACATTTTTAAATAATACGAGCTCATCATAGTCATTGCTAAACTGAATTTTTCCTTCCTTTTCCTAGAATACAAGCCTTATGAACACAAAGAAGAAGCTGGAGGCTGACCTGGTCCAAGTCCAGACTGAAGTAGATGACAGTGTTCAGGAAGCAAGAAATGCAGAGGAGAAGGCCAAGAAAGCCATCACTGATGTGGGTTTAAATTTTATTTCATAGTCACCCAGATCTCATCCATACATCTGGAAGAACATGAATTTTGTATGGCATGCCTAATTAATGTAAATAATTCTTTTTCTAGGCTGCTATGATGGCTGAAGAGCTGAAGAAAGAACAGGACACTAGCTCTCATCTGGAGAGGATGAAGAAGAACCTGGAGATCACAGTCAAGGACCTGCAGCACCGCCTGGATGAGGCTGAGAACTTGGCCATGAAGGGTGGCAAGAAACAGCTCCAGAAACTGGAGTCCAGGGTAAGATAACTGTTACACAGTTTACAGTACATGACATTACAAAATATGCAGAATGAGTCTCATAGTTTATAATTCATTTCTGAAGGTGCGTGAGCTGGAGACAGAGATTGAAGCTGAACAGAGACGTGGAGGAGACGCTGTTAAAGGTGTCCGTAAATATGAGAGGAGAGTGAAGGAACTCACATACCAGGTATACCAAGCTTACTTTTGTAACAGTGTTCCTATTGACTAAATGACCATATTAAAAGATATGCCAATTATTAACGGTCATTCATGTTTGTGTTCATACTTACATTAGACTGAAGAGGACAAGAAGAATGGCGCCCGGCTGCAGGCTCTGGTAGACAAGCTGCAACTGAAGGTGAAGGCCTACAAGAGGCAGGCTGAGGAAGCGGTAAGTTGAAATCATGTAAAAATGCTTCATCTATTTGCAAACGTTTTCACAATTTTTACTCTAGTCTTAGGATTTGCAATGAGAATTTATGATGGTTTCACAGGAGGAGCAGGCCAACACTCACCTGACAAAGTGCAGGAAGATTCAGCACGAGTTGGAGGAGGCTGAAGAGCGAGCTGATATTGCCGAGTCTCAGGTCAACAAGCTGAGAGCTAAGAGCCGTGACTCTGGCAAGGTAAACATAAGTTTTTCATCAGTGCATGTTAATTCAATGAATATTAACTTTGAAATGATTGAAACATTTTATTTGTGTTTGACTAAAAATGTGTTTATTTTTCACAGGGAAAAGAGGCAGCTGAATAAGTTCTCTTATTAAAGCATCACAATAAGTCATAAAATATGATGACATTGTTGATTGCATACAATAAATGTTACCACAAATATTTCTCTTTTGTCTGTTATTTATTCAGTAACATTTTATAAAAAAGTTGTATTAACTAACATGAGTTAATGCATTAATTAATGGTGAACAAATGCTTAATTAAGGCATGAATAAATGTCTTCATGTTAACTAAGTGATTAACAAATGCATTTGTGAATGCAGTAATTAAACTCTGTTCTTCATCCTTCATCAATGGTTTCCTGCTGATTAGTTAGTGGGCTTGCTGTAAGCAACACTTGCGTTGTTCTTAGTCTAACTTATTATTATTCTCTCCAAAACTTTGCTGCCTATCTACTCCTTCATACTTTCATCTACAAACTTCATTCGAACTTTAAACTGTTCAGTTCATACTTAAATCAGAGGCGTGCATTCAGCTTTTTCATACTCTTTATACTTTTTTTCAACCAATCAGTGCTGTTGATATAATTATGTGACTATTCACAGAGTTAAGTTTCGTTTTCTCCGCCATCTTGTCATTAGCATTACTCTGTACAGTTTTTGAACTACTTCCACATACTTTCAGCTAGAAACTTCATTCAAACTGTAAACTGTTCAGCTCCTTTTGGAAATCTGTCCTTGTATTAAACTTTTTGATATCTCTTACAATTTTTAAGATATTTAACTTATAAAAGCGTTTTTTTCGACCGATCCGCATTTGATATGCAAATTATCTGATTTTGTGCCCAACCCACTTTTGATATGCAAATATTCAAATTTTCATATCAAATGCGGATTGGTCGCTTCTACCATTACTCACTCTACTGTAGTGGAACCGGGTGGAATATGGCCCGGAGATGTTTTCTATGGTGTCTGCTACTGGAAGTAGCAGAACTTGACATATCATGATGTGCAGGTGGAGCTGCAGACACTGCTGGATCACGCTCCTCACAAGTAACCTCCTTTTCTGGGTGTGGCTGGTCAGCCCTGGGTGAAGTATCTGAAGACAGATAAAATCTGTTACTGAGACATCAGTAGGCTGGACTCAAATCTTTTGCTTTGTGTTATGCTATGCTTTGTTGTGCTGTTTTGAATAGGTGAAAACAGGTTGGTGATCTATCCCTGCTTATTAACATTAAATGTGAGAGTACATGGCAAATTCAAGTATGCTCATGGAGGACATATCTGGAACTGCCAGAACTTGACCTACCATGCTGTGCAGGTGGAGCTGATTGCTCTTCATCACTACTGTTGTGCCTAATCCTAGGCTGCTGACTTGACTGGGCTTCTTTCTCACTGCTGGCAGTGGCTGTGGCTGGCTCTGAGTCTTTTTTTTTTTCTTCTTTTTAATGACGAAGCTCTGTATATCTTGGCTTCTTTTCATTCTGTCTATTCTCTTAATATCTTAATATCCCTGGGGTTAGGGTTAATGTAGGTCTAATGCATTTCCTTTAATCAATCAATTAAATATAAAGCAATAGTTATAGCTAGCTAGCTATAATGTCCAGCAGGATCATTGTCATAATGGGTTAGAATTGCTAACTGTATAGGCTAGCTCTACTGAACACAAACATCTGCAAAAATCTTGAAGACACCCTCAGTCTTCAATTAAGCAAACACATTTCATATTCCATGGCAGTGTCCAGATAACGGTAGCAAACAAAATGCAAACTGCTGGTTGGTTTGCAGTCAGGCTAGCAAGCTAGTACTACTGTGTAGTTCGCCTACATTTAGCGGCTGCTAAGTTTTCACGCATTCAGACAGAAAGCCTACATAAAAAAATGAACATAAAAACATGAAATGACCATATCTCTTATTCTGCTTTCGCCTTCAATCGATTAGATGTCAGCTTTTGGCCATGAGTCATCGTCACCGGAGTCCTGAGTCCTGACAGCATGTGGATACAGCCGCAACTTGTGTGTCCCAGTCAGGTTCCAGTACTTTTCGTTTTCGAGACCTGCTTTTTTCTGGCTCATGGTCAAAATACTATAGTAGTTGGAAATGGAAAACTAGCCCCAATGATTGACCAGCGCTTGTCCCACCTTATTGAGTTGATGAACTTGACCAACGACCTATCAGATCTGGGGTGACCACTGGGATGGCCAATAAGATTTCAGAGGTGGCCATGGCCACCCCAGGCCACCCCCTAAAATCGCCATTGCCCATATCATCTGCAGATTTAGCGCTTTTCATCAGACCGGCAGAATGTGTCTTTTTGCACTAAAATGGTTTCACTGGACCACCGCTCAATGCCAGATTATTCAAAATCAAGCTGCTTTCATGCAACACATTAAACTAAGGTTTATTTTTTTACATTTTTTTATTTTAAGAGTGTAATATACTTGCAAATGCAACACTTTTATTTTCAATTTAATTTTCTCTTCTTGCAGCTGAGCCATGTCCTCCTCAGGGTTTGTAAGACTCAGACCACCCAGAGAGCTGCTGCTGGATGGGACATCCTGCAGAACGAGAGGGAGGTCCTCTCAAGTGTGCGTGTCTGGAGATGTGCTGAAACAAGGGGTTGTTTTCAGTTTTAATTCGCCATCAAGAATTATAATTTCCATCCATTTTCTAGCCACTTATCCAGGTCAGGGTCGTGGTGGCAACAGGGCGAGCAGAGCAGCCCGGACATCCTTTTCCCCAGCAGCTTCCTCCAGCTCTCCCTGAGGGATCCCCAAGCACTCCCAGGCGTCCTGGAAGATCTAATCCCTCCAGCGTGTCCTGGGTCTACCCCAAGATCTCCTCCCAGTCGGTTGTGTGATTCCTAATCTCTTGTCAAAAACAAAACAAAATTCACCAAAAGCGTTAAAGCCTAGCTATTATGCTGCTCTGTGACCTTCAATAGTGCAATAGTGCAGCATCTTTGCCCTCTCCAATTCATGCAATGGTCACATTTGAGTGTCCCAGGTAGTTAAACACACAGGCTCCCATAGCACTAAGGGGTTTACGTGGCGGGCCACCAACAGAGAATACCCATCAGATGACAAAATAACCTTCTTTACAGAAAGCGTAACTGAAGTTAAGCTTACCTGTTTTTTCTGTTTCCCTGCAAAAGTTGGCTATCTCCACTCTGCATTTTGCCAGAATGGTGTACCTACATTTCTCGCACTCAGGAGTTTTTTACTGCAAAATGAAAGGTGCTGTTTATCATATCAGAGATGGCTCTCCACGTTCTTCTTATGATGACTGGTCAGAGTGGGACTAAACTTGCCCTTAATTACAGATTTGTATTGTAAAGTAAAAGTCTCTCCTCTTCCCTCAAATTCAGCTTCCTTTCTGTTTCCATGAACACATACCACATAATTAGGGGTCCAAGCACTAAGTGCTGGAACCCTATTGTTTTTGGTCGGATTATCATCCTTCTGCTTCTTCTGCTTCTGCCATAAAAGTATCTGGATCTCAGAAACTGCAAGATCTACAGCAACCAACTTGGCAGATAGGTCCAAAGTCTCAGCCACTACTCAGGCAACAAAAACCAAGTCAATTGGCCTCATGGTGGTGCTATAAAAAGCAACTTTACATTTTAGCCTATAACTTCTGAACCAAACAAAATTTTCCCCCAGATTCCTTGGGTCATTTCGCATGTATCCATATAGGCCCTGCCCATTTCCGTCTGGCTAGATTTTCCGCCATTTTGAATTTTGTCCAAAACAGTTTTTTCACTTCTTCTACAAATGTTGTCCAATCTTCACCAAATTTGGCACACAGCATATCTGGACTGTCCTGCATGAAAGTTGTCAAAAGATGTTTGATATTCCATAGAGTTTTGCTACAATTGGCTTTCAAAATTTGTAGGCGAAGCCGAATATATCAAAATTTCCATAAGTCAGGAAGTTGTTGGCCTACCTTAAACAAATTTGGTACATATGTGCACGGGTCAACTCTCATTTGGTGGTATTGTACCTATAGTTCTATAGTTGACGCTATAGCAATATTCTAACTTTAAATGGCCACAACACACTGGCTTAGTCCCATTCAGTTGACTTTCAACATTGGTGTCCCTTTGTCTTGTTTCCCTACTGTACAACACTAACACCAGTGGCCTAGTGGTTAAGACACAGGTCTGCAGTATACAAGATTGTGAGTTCAAATCCTGTTATCAGCACTTTCCCTATGTTTGCGAATGAGTTAGTAGTAAATTATATTGCAGGCTACCATTTTGACAAAATTAGTTCAATTTAGTTGTAAAGTTTTTCCACGGCCTCCTTTGTTAAAGCAGATTCCATGATAATAGTGGCAAAAGATAATCTTGGACATTAAGACCATCAAAGTTCTCTAAAATGCATCAGCTTTAAAGGCTCTGTTTTCAATTAATGCAGTGTTTTCAATTAATTTGCTGATTAGACCTCTTCTCAGGACTGTCTGGGCGTGTACGGATGTCCCTGATTGACATCTCTGTGACCCTCCTGCTGGTTTTGTTGCACCTGTTAGGGTGGGACAACTTATGTCTTTATGATTCTTATTAGTAGAAGGAGTTTGCTGACCTCAGCAAATTCCCAGTATAGCTCCACCTAACTTCAACCTGAGAGAGGTCTAATCAGCCAAAGAAACTGAAAACACCTGTGTGGGTTTCCAGAGCCTTTAAAGCCAAGCACTTACAGTCATACTGTCAGGAACGCAAGACTGATGTAAGTGGCTCAATGTGTATGTGAAATACCTTTGGAGGCAACGGTCATGAGTTCAAACCCCAGTTGGTGCAGCACAACCTGATGTTCTTCACTTCCACTGTACCTGAGGTGCTCAAATGACAAAGTGTCACTTTGTGAACTTCCAATGTTTGTGATTTTACATCCAAATGAGTTCTATGTCATTGTAGTGCTAATGAGCATGAAAAGATGCCTATATTCCCATAAAATGAACGGCACTGTGTCCAAGTTAGCCTTACTGCCGAGTCTCGAGACACTTAGTCACATGAGGCCACTATTCTCTGCAAGCCTGCAATAATACCATTAATAGTATGGTCAACTAATCATAATGTCTTAAGTTCTACTCGTAAAGTGATAATGTGAGAAACGCAGCATGGTGTTGTGGGTCGTGAGTCCAAATCCCATGGTCCAACAAAATCACTTCCATTCTACCTTAGGTTCTTCAATGACATGGACATTGGCTTTGTGAAGTGTGACTTAGTGCTAATGAGTGTGAAAAGGTGCTTATATTCCCATAAAATGAACGTCACTGTGTCCAAGGATAGGAGACTCGCCAAGTCTTGAGACACTTGGTCACATGAGGGCACTATTCTCTGCAAGCTCACATGAATAGTAAGGTTTCTCATCTTTGGACAATTTAGCACATTGTGCTTGGACCCCGTTCATTGCCGCATGCGGCTATATTAACATGTTGTGTTTATAAAGGCTAGAACCCGAAAATGGATTGATATAAAGTAAAAATGGTAAAGTGACACAACTGTTCTCAGTGTTCTCTCAAAGTAATTGGCGAGTTATCTTGCAGAACACCAACCTTTCATGGGCCTACAGATGTCACTCGTTTCATTTGTCTGCTTTACCACCGCGTTACTACGGTGCTGCCGCGGCGGTAAACGTGGGGGCTGCACTAGATAACTGTTAGACGCTAGGTGGCAGCAGAGTGCTTGAATCCTGCTGACAGGATTTTCGGATAATACACCCTCCAACCACAATGTAGTTGCAATGGCAGAGTGGCGCTGTCCGTATTTCCGCTCGTTGACTCCACCGGAAGTGAAGCAACTGCAGAAGAAACTGACTGACTGCAGTGAGCCACATCATGTCTTAATTCAAGGCACCCTTGTCATGTTGTTTGTTTGCCATAACGCATGCATAATGCGTCATAACGCAGCGCTCAGCTCACATTTCCTACAGCCTACCTTACAGTGTTATATAGTGTTAAATCATAGGAAATAACCAGTATGGATAACATTTGCTAAATGTGAAATATTTGTAGATATATAATGAGCTCTGTCCATTAAATCCTTTTGGGGACGTGCTTTATGCACGGATGTCCCATGGAAAGACAGAAGCACAATATTGCGCAATTAATCTTTCAATTTATCCACAGACAGAACATCTCACGTTTCATGTCCAGGAACTCTGTGTCTCAACACACTGTTGTTCTAAAGGTATGCAATCATATGTGTGAAATTACTTTACATGGAGTTTTGATTGCGCTGAGTTGGTCAGTGGAAGAAAGGAGGAGAAGGAGAGGGAGAGACTTCACATCTGTCTACCAACGCCCTGTAGCCCGTCGTACTGGTGTAATTTGCGGGTATGTTGCAGGGAGAAAAAAAAAAAAATTTTAAAAAATGTATTTCGGTACAATACTCGTTTTTTTTTTTATTTCTGAAAATGCCTTTAGAGCAAGACCATAGTATTTCCAGTGTTTCAGAAATTGAAATTGAAAATCTCAACGCCAGCCCATGGCCCTTTCTAGTGTTAATAGAAAAAAAAATACAACAAAATACTGATATTATAATGACTAAAAAGCCTATGCAGTGGATTTTACATGACGCGGTGCCACTCGACCCTGAGCAACGACTTGCAGTGTGTTTGAGGTGAAACCAGTTGCTGTTCTGGCTACAGCTGTGGAGAAAATACATCATAGTTTACATATGTTGTCTGTGAAGCGCTACTCTAAGTTTGGCAGGCGATAATTTAATTTGTGCCTATATATCTATATTAGCCTTCCTAGTCCACTGTATGAGTGAACGTGGATCAGAGTGTGCCTCTGCCTCACCTGTGCGTAAAGGTGCACGGCCTAACCATCATCCCCATACCCAAGCCTTTTAGCGATCGAAAGCCACACATATTTATTTCAGCCTGGGACAACATTTGAAAATGTGAAAAAGTTTGTGATGCGCTCTGACGCAGACATCGAGTGAACCATTTTTCTGTTAAGAGTGTGTAATTAACAAGTTTGTAATGTGTTTTTGTATTAAAGTACGGGTTGTTAAGCATTATCTTAATATGAGGGGTTCTCTTGTCACATAGTGGTAGCCTATTGGCATTTTTACCCTGTAAAAGTATACGTTTCCAACCATGTTAAGTCCAGTCCCCCTGTGAAAACTGACTGCCCCCCGTTCAATTTGTTCTGGCTACGGGGCTGGCTGGGGTGAGGGGTGTGAATTTGTCCCTCTCTGAGGTCTCTTGTGTCAGCATCAGCTAGCAGTAGGGCCATTAAGCAAAATAAAAGACTGACAGTTTGGTGGAGGAGGGGCGGCTGTGAGAGCAGAGTAGAGAGAGAAGGAATCTCCTAAAGTTCATATTCGTCTGCCCCTCAATACTTAATGTTCATTCAGCGTCAACATGTAGATCTAATATAGTTTTTTATTTGTAAATAACCTATTCAACTTTTGTAAGAGGATTTAGAAAGTTATGTACAAGATGGAGCTGTTATCTTCGACTCAAACAGGCGTACGTAATTAATCCAATCGAAAATACATTACATTCTGACATTTAAATGCAGCTTCAGTTCCTTGCTATTTTATTTGAGTTACTTAGCAGAACTAGGTAATGAAAATCATGAGTTGGCCCTGTATCCTTGTTCAAGCATTTACAGCACTTTGCCATGGTAGTTTGACAAGATGTCATCATATAGTTAGTTTGTCTGTCAAAACTAAATGTCGACCTGGTTCACTTCCCTACACAGCAGCGACAAACGCTTCTGTTTAGAAACACAGTGTAACTCTGACTGGCAGCTAGACTCAGTCACTACCATGCAGGCAGGTTAACCACACAGCACCATACAATACTGTCATGAAACTGAACTAGAAATCGCGTACAGGACAAGTTATTTAAAATGGTTTATTTAAAAAAATTAAAAGAACATAAAGTTAATTCACAACGAAATACAAAAGTGATGAATAGCATGACTAGTTGGGCTCGCCAGACAGACCTGTGGAATACACGTCAAGTAGGCTAAAAACAAGGCTAATATAGGCGAGCGTATCTATGTTCCCAGGGTCCTAAGTTCCACCCAGCCATCACAACTCCATGCCTGGCTCCGTAAGCTTGCTCTAACCCTAACCTCAGTGACCCCATGCCTCAACCCAACCACCACCTCTGCCTGGGAACCACTCAACCGCAAACCTGCCCTTATCTCAACCAGAGGGACTTCATGCCTAGGACCCTGGGAACATAGGACCCTGGGAACATAGGACCCTGGGAACATAGGACCCTGGGAACATAGGAATGACCCCTAATAGGGTTAGCTTGCTCACATTTGAAAGTCAACATTTGAAACTCAGACAGATAACAGATTAAACTCAAGTGTATCACTTCCAAGTTTTCAACCGTTTCTTTCAATTAAATGTCAATAAAACAGATTAAATGTTGTTTCTGGAATATGATAAAGAAATGCTTTCCAATAATTTGAGTCTAAATTACGGCTGTGCCCAAATTTACGTGTAACCTGCGCTGTGTAGTAGGGATGTGCAGAGAGCCCGGTATTTGTATTTGTATCTGTATTTGTTGAGGCAGCAAAATTATTTGTATTTGTATTTGAATAAAAGTGGAAATAGGCGTAACAATCCTGTTTTTGTTTTTATTACACTTCTAATTTTAGGATATTAAAGTGTTAAAATAAGTGTTCTTCAATAAACTATTTTGCAAAGGAGAGTTCACACAGCAGGTCTTGAACCCCGGTCTCCCAGACCACAGAGCCGACCACTCAGCCAAAGATCAGCTCTGCCAAACACACAGACCTGCAGCTATTTATACATCCATGACACATAGACAGGGAGCAGAGGAGAGAGACGGAGACAGCGATGTAACCTCGCTACGCTACGAGTCCCGACCTGCGCGCTGTTATTTGACATGCATACAAGTTCACTTTCAACTTTATTATTATTGATTATTAAAACTGTGTAGATAGATAAGTCTAAACTGTGTTGATGGATGGTTGGTTTAAATATCATAACACAAATGTGAGAGACAGAGAGACTGCATCTCGACTGCTCACATGTGCTACCTGGTGGTTGTTGGTGCGCACAGCAACTACTTCTGGATAAATAATTTCACACTCTTCACTGCCGCCGCAGGATTACCGCGGTAGTACCGCAGTAATCAGGTCAATTGAAACGAGTGACATCTGTATGTGTTTGGGAGTATTATTAAACCATAATAAAAACAGTGCCAGAGTTGACTGACAGTATTATTATTATATTTATGATGTCTAAATCATAGCAAAAACAAGACATATCTAAACTTGGAAAACAAACAAAACTACACAATGTTGACAGTCATAAAATTGGTTTGTTATTTAATGTTGTCTTGTTTTGTCTGCAAATGCCTTGTCACAAAAGGAAAAAAACAAAACAAAACATACAACAACATTACTCAGAGTTGGGGAGAGACATTGGATAACTAACTTTTAGCTCCTACTCTGAGCAGTGAGTGAATTTGTTCACACTCATACATTTAACGAGATTCCTTGGAGTAATGCTAAGATGTTTGCTAACTACGGGCCCAGGTCAGACTCTGGATCTCAATCCTGTAGAAAATATTGCCTATCTATCCCTTGCAAATTGACTGGACTTGAACTGTTTTGAAAAATAATGATAGAAAATTCAGATGTGTCAAATCTATTAATATAAGACTTGAATAAATATTTGAATAAATATTGTATTGCTCAGTTGTCTTCTTTCTCTCATAATGTCATTCATTATAATGAATGCATTTTTAAAGATGAAACATATTAAATGTGTCCCTAAATCTACTGTCAACCCTGTTACTTCAATGACATTCCCCTTCACAATAAAGGACTTTTCCACAAGTCATATGATTTTCAGTGACACCATTTTCATGGAGGACAAACAACAGTGAAAAGGCAAATAAGTTTCCCAGCTTTCCAGCTATCCCAATTTTTGATTTTTTTCTTTTTAAATGTTCAACTGATAACAATCAAACACATCAACCCTGTTACTCTGTATTTCAAAGGATATACAATTAATTTTATTGGAAAAGTTATTTTAAAATAATTTTAAAAGTTATTTGATAAAAGCATGTAACCCCTCACTACATGCATGCCATGTGTTTCCATGTCCTTCATCACATGGGGAGTAATGGCCAATATATGCTTGAAATGTCAACCTTGTTACCGTCAACCCCTGTTACCTTGTGTAAAGAAAACAGTCTGTAAACCTATTTATTAATTAAATTTTGTGAATAAATATCGAAGATTTAAGCCATATAGTCGTATGACTCAAACAGGTCAAAAGATATAAGCAAATATGATGTTAACCCTGAATCACACAAAAAATGGCAGCCTCACAAGTAATTCACATTTTGTAATCATGAATGCATGAATGAAGTTTGAATTGTGAAATGAGGCAAGACAATATATGTAATAGATTTACCTGTGAAAAGAAAATAAGTAATATACTGTACATACCTACTATACCTGTGAAAAGAAAATGAGTGACATACTTACCTGATTTATGTGTGAAAAGTAAATCAGATACAAATTTAGCTGTGAAAAGAAAATGAATAATATAATTGGCGGCCACCTACATAATTCATACATTAATTAATACATTAATCTACATATTCGTCAGTATTAATGTGCTCTGTTTCTGACTGGTTTGTTTTTATTGTTTAAATTAGGTCACAACTATTTTTCTTATTTCAAGAATGAAAACTAATTCCTTGACTTGCTACAAGGAAATGTTGTTTTACTGTGGCAGAACATTATTTTAAAATGCTGCTCCCCCTAATGAAATGTATGATTTGTCAGTTTTTATTGTTTGTGTTAGCTTCCAGATGGTTGTGCTCAAAAAGCTGCTGTTAAGCAGTTTAAACTGTTTAAATGAAGTTCAGCAAGGACTCACGCTTTTTGAAGTTCATTATGTTATAAACATATTTTTGCACCCTTCTAATGTCAGTTACTTGGGTCCCTGCTTTGGGAGTGAGAGTGAGAGTGAGAGTAATATATCAGTTGAAGGGTGATTCTTTTAAATTAACATCTTCTATCCCGTCAACCCTGTTACTGTCGTCAACCCTGTTACTTTGATATATCTTGTAATACTAATAATAATATCATAACCTCACCAGATGTGAACATATGTTAGGTAGGGGAAGAGGAGACCAATTATATATCCTAAAATAATGGGATAATTCTTTCAATAATGGCATTTTTTTTTAAAGGAAATCAACACTTTAAGCTGCTCAACACAAATGTAATGACTTCAATGAAGTAAAAAGGCATTTTATTAAATAACTATTGTTGAATAAGGGACAATTAATATATAATAAAATTGAAAACATAAAAAAAAAAATGTAGAAATTGAAATTACTTTGAAATAATTGTGTGACATAATTGCATGACAGTAACAGGGTTGACATATGCTATGGTCTGTCAAAAATTTGCTCAAAATCCACAGCAATTAGCTGCCTAAGTTGGACCAATATGTTTTTCTGCAAGTCAAACTTGTCCTCTTTCTGACAGAATGTTAAAGATGGAAAAAGGATGGAAAATGGATACTTTAAAAAAATAGACATCACTGTGTCCAAAAGGCACCCATTTCAAGGAATGACTCACAAGGATTTAAAATCAAGGTGTGTAGGTGAAGAAATCAGTTGAGACCATACTACAGTATAGGTTTGCCTTCATAAATGTCACATTCACACATTAAATACCTCATTAGACCTCATTATGCATGCTCTACTTTTGTTTACAGCATTTAACTTAAACTGTAGCACAGGCTTGAGTTTTGCTATTTCTAAAATGTAGTAAAGCTTACCCTCGTTAATGGCGATGAAGGAAAGTAATATTATTTTCATTAGAAAATAGGTTGATAAAATCAAAACATGTTCTAATGGAAAAGTAATCCAAACAAATTATAAATACATGCAACACAACACCCACTGTAGAGTTGCTAGTCCTCTATTGAATCTTATCCTCTGGCATGAAGTCCTAAAAGTTTATAAGCACTACGCATGACAAAAAAGGCTTGCCAGTTATGGTTGCAATGTTGCAAGCACAAGTGTTAAAGCTTGACCTGATTTATTTATAGATGTGTCTTTTTAATTCGTCAAATCAAATTAATTCATACCACAAAAAAATGAATAGAATGGTCAAATTTAAATATTTATTTGCAATACTAAAATCTGAAATTGAGTTAAGAGTTGTATTCAGTGCAAACATTATACATGTAGGATTGTTTGTTATCAGTGTAACTGTTTAATGTTGAATCTGTTAGATTTTAGGCTTAACTGGTTCACATATGTTACAGTGTCAGTTATGAGTTCACTTATAACACATGAAATATATGGACAGAAAATGATTTCTCATCTTGTATTACATGAGACAGTTGGATGGCAAATTATTTTGCACTACAAGATGGGGGCCAATGAAGAGTCAAATTCAAATGAAAATGCATTAGAGCCTTTTGAAGACATCCCCATATTTAGTTTCTGCTTGGCCTGCAGAATGACATTAATATAAGGAGGCTCATGATGAGATGGACAGACTGCAGGGGATTTCAGAGACTACGAACTGCTGGTAAGAGTGACTGATGTTTCAGCTGTCATTAATGGCAAAGAAGTTGTAGATGATTAGTGCTTGACAAAATTGTTTAATTAATAGAGTTAACAGTTTAATGTTTATTCAGATAAAGGCATGATAATGTGAAATAGGATATGGACATCATTGGGAAAAAAGAATATTGCAAATAAGTAAGCTAGGAGTCAAGGGTAAAAATCTGGTTGTGTGACTATAATTAAAATTTAGCAAATGTAAATGAGTAATATTATACTAATCTGTATTTGGTTATAATATACTAATCTGTAATCGCTATACTACCTGTATCACTACCTGAAACTCAAAGAATAACTCATAAACATCACAAAAAACTCTTTGTTCATTTAGGGGTTGTGAAAAGTTCCTCTGTGATTGGGTGGTAGAAAAAGGTGAGAGTTACCTTTTCTCTATTTAAACTACAGAATATAAAGAATCCTTGTATCATACAGTGTTCAGTCTCCAAAGCAAACAATGCACATCAGATAAGAGGAAAGTTAATTTCTGTTTGGCAATCTACAGAAAGCCGCCAACATGAGTACTGACGCTGAGATGGCCGTTTATGGCAAGGCCGCCATTTATCTCCGTAAGCCAGAGAAGGAGAGGATTGAGGCTCAAACCGCACCCTTTGATGCCAAATCTGCTGCCTATGTGGCTGATGCTAAGGAGCTGTACCTTAAATGTACAATCCTGAAGAAAGACGGTGGCAAAGTCACCGTGAAAGTTCTTGCCAACCAGGAGGTAGGTTGAAGTTTCATGAAACTCACAGCAGTGTAACTTACAGTTGGAATTTCAACACAAGCTGAAATTGTGTTTCAATATTTCAGGAGAGGACGGTTAAGGAGGATGATGTCACCCCTATGAACCCTCCCAAGTATGACAAAATTGAGGACATGGCCATGATGACCCATCTCAATGAAGCCGCTGTGCTGTATAACCTCAAAGAGCGTTATGCAGCATGGATGATCTACGTAAGCTCTTCTGCCTATGGAGTAAAGTATAATATTGCACATGGACTCATATACAACATACTGTGAGTGGTCATATCTCTCTCATCCCCTTCAGACCTACTCTGGGCTGTTCTGTGCAACTGTGAATCCCTACAAGTGGCTCCCAGTGTACGATGCTGAGGTTGTAGCTGCTTACAGAGGCAAAAAGCGCATGGAGGCTCCACCCCACATCTTCTCTGTCTCTGACAATGCCTACCAGTTCATGGCTACTGGTATGTTCTTGTCAAGAAAATGTATAAACTCTCAATAAACTCAATAATTTATGTTACATAGATGAGAAATATATTTCTTCATTTTTCCTTTTGCAGATAGGGAGAACCAGTCTGTCTTGATCACGTAAGTTTTACATCTATTGCACCTCTGTAAGACCAATAGAATCAAACAAATTGAGTTAATTTCTCTGAATCTACATATCCATCCCCAGTGGAGAATCTGGTGCTGGAAAGACTGTGAACACCAAGCGTGTCATCCAGTACTTTGCAACAATCTCAGTGGGTGGTGGAGAAAAGAAGAAGGAGGCAACATCAGGAAAGATGCAGGTATATTATCATGAGGATTTTCTAAAAACATTGGAAACATTTCTGAAAAACGAAGACACAATAGAAATGTACTACTGAAATGAATATTAAAATGAAAAAAAACGTATTACAGGGGTCACTGGAGGACCAGATTATTGCAGCCAATCCCTTGCTGGAAGCCTATGGTAATGCCAAGACTGTGAGGAATGACAACTCCTCTCGTTTTGTAAGTATGGAGGGATTTCAGATTGTGAGAAATATCTTCAATTATATATTGCCTATGCAGAGGGATGTTAAACAATATGCTATTCCAAACAGGGTAAATTCATCAGAATCCATTTTGGCACAACTGGTAAACTGGCTAGTGCTGATATTGAGACATGTAAGTATCAACTTCACATATTAAATGGAATGACTGGCATTATCAGTGGTGTAGATTTTGATTCATGAACAATGCTTATAGATCTGCTGGAGAAGTCTAGAGTGACGTTCCAGCTTCCTGATGAGAGAGGCTACCACATCTTCTACCAGATGATGACCAACCACAAACCTGAGCTGATTGGTAAGATAAACATTGCGATACAATGTTAAAACAACCCACGTTGTTCACATGGTCCATAACCAGTTATTCCTTTAAACCTTTTTTGATCTCCAGAAATGACGCTCATCACCACCAACCCCTATGACTTCCCCATGTGCAGTATGGGTCAGATTACTGTGGCCAGCATTGATGACAAAGAAGAGTTGGTTGCCACTGATGTCAGTGATGTTCACTCTCATTTTCATTTTCTTAATCTATTATACATTCAATATCCCATCACAATTACTCAGTAAAATGTATTTTCCATAGTGACTTTTACTCAGTGTCAATACCTCTATTGAATACAGACTGCTATTGATATTCTGGGCTTCACCAATGAGGAGAAGATGGGCATCTACAAGTTTACCGGTGCTGTGCTCCACCATGGTAACATGAAGTTCAAGCAGAAGCAGCGTGAAGAGCAGGGTGAACCAGATGGCACAGAGGGTGAGGATTAACTTCATGGATGAGTTAAAAAATCTCTGGCGTGAAACGGATCAAATATGCATTTTCTATTATGTCACATTTTAGAAATCAGTCATATATCTAGTAAATGTATTTTTGTGACATTTTCAGAGGCTGACAAGGTTTCTTACTTGTTGGGCCTGAACTCGGCTGACATGCTGAAGGCTCTGTGCTACCCCAGAGTGAAGGTCGGAAATGAGTTTGTCACCAAGGGACAGACTGTGCAACAGGTTAGCAGATTATTCTGTTAATTTCATACACATCTCATAATTACGTCATGAGCCAGTGCATGAATATGTTTAAGCTTCAATTTCAGGTAAATGATTGTGAATACCACGAAGGAGTCCTTTATTTGTCCCTCTATGAACAGTTATGAAAGACAGCGGAGGAGCGTAGATCAATATTTTTGATCAGGAATTGTACTTGAGTCCAGTTTTAGGTACTTTAATAATGCATAAACAAGAAGAAAAACAAATATAACTCCCATGATTAACTAAACAAATTGCTCCAAAATTCAGTGGAGAGAAGTTTCCCAGTTCCTCATGAAGCTGAAGCTCATGGAGGAATTTCACAAATTACATTTATAGTTTGCATCTGAATGTCCTCTGTTAGCTGTTCCTGCATGTGTTGATTGATTTCAATTGATGGATCTCTACTTTATTAAATCAGGACCCTCTTTGTAACACTGTAGATTCTAATGATATTGATTCAAATGAAACTTTTCTTCAGATCCTGAACTCAGTGAGCGCCCTCGCTAAGTCTATCTATGAAAGAATGTTCTTGTGGATGGTCATCCGCATCAACCAAATGCTGGACACCAAGCAGCAACGGCAATACTTCATTGGTGTGCTGGACATTGCTGGTTTTGAAATCTTCGATGTAAGTATGCATTCATGGTAATGGATTGACTAGATCATTTTGGAACAAAGTTTGTGATATATTAGGTTAATCCTATTTCCACCGACAGTACAACAGCATGGAGCAGTTGTGTATCAACTTCACCAATGAGAAACTGCAACAGTTCTTCAACCACCACATGTTTGTCCTGGAGCAAGAGGAGTACAAGAAGGAGGGTATCATCTGGGAGTTCATTGACTTTGGCATGGACTTGGCTGCCTGCATTGAGCTCATTGAAAAGGTACACAATAATGTTGTGACTTTATGTTAGAATTCATGATATGCTACAACAGTGCCTCTTCATGATGTATCTTTTTGCACTTTTTATGCAGCCCATGGGCATCTTCTCCATCCTTGAAGAGGAGTGCATGTTCCCAAAGGCCTCAGACACTACCTTCAAGAACAAGCTGTATGACCAGCACCTCGGTAAAAACAAAGCATTTGAGAAGCCCAAGCCAGCCAAAGGCAAGGCTGAGGCCCATTTCTCTCTGGTGCACTATGCTGGAACTGTGGACTACAATGTCACTGGCTGGCTGGACAAGAACAAGGATCCCCTGAACGACTCTGTTGTTCAGCTGTACCAGAAGTCTGGTGTTAAACTGTTGCCTGTCCTGTATCCCCCTGTTGTTGAAGGTACAGTATCACTTTATAACGCTTAGGATTATGGGAATTCATGTTTTTGTCTTTAAGATAAACAATATGCCTACTCAAAAAAGTCAGTTGAATGATAACTTTCCAGCTTGATCATAAGTAAACAACACTGAACCTATCAACTCATGATATTAATAAATCAAATCAACAGAGACTGGTGGTGGCAAGAAGGGAGGCAAGAAGAAGGGTGGTTCCATGCAGACTGTGTCCTCACAGTTCAGGGTAAAATTTAAGAACAGCCTAAAGTGCCTGTTTGTAATTAAACTCAAATAAATGCAAAATGTTTCTTATTTTATGTTTTTCATGAAGAATATTTGGTTTTATCTTGTATCTACAGGAGAACTTGGGCAAGCTTATGACCAACTTGAGGAGCACTCATCCTCACTTTGTACGTTGCCTGATTCCCAATGAGTCAAAGACTCCAGGTACACTGACAGCTAACTTAATATTGTCTGTATAGGTTGCTTTAGTCATTTAACACAGTAACACAGTCCTTTACTTTGTCATAATGATTATGAAGTAACAACCTCTTCACAGGTCTGATGGAAAACTTCCTGGTTATCCACCAGCTGAGGTGTAACGGTGTGCTGGAGGGTATCAGAATCTGCAGGAAAGGTTTCCCCAGCAGAATCCTCTATGGTGACTTCAAGCAGAGGTATTACTTAATTTACCACAGAGTTTTCCTAACTTTGAAAAGAAGGTCCCGAATGTGACCATTAACTGTTTTGCAATAGGTACAAAGTACTGAATGCCAGTGTCATCCCTGAGGGTCAATTCATTGACAACAAGAAGGCCTCTGAGAAGCTGCTTGGGTCAATTGATGTGAATCATGAGGAGTATAAATTTGGACACACCAAGGTAAACAATTGAGTAAGAAAAAACTAAACTCCGTTTCATGGATGAAAATCAATTGTCCATAATATTTTTATGTTCTCGTCAGGTGTTCTTCAAAGCTGGTCTACTAGGTACCCTTGAGGAGATGCGAGATGAGAAGCTTGCTGCTCTGGTCACCATGACTCAGGGTCTCTGCCGTGGCTATGTCATGAGGAAGGAGTTTGTGAAGATGATGGAAAGGAGGCAAGTAGAAATTCTAACCATATATTTAGGCTAGGTGCAGTGCCAAAATGACTTTGTACATAACAGTGATTTCCTTCCATAGGGAAGCCATTTACAGCATCCAGTACAACATCCGCTCATTCATGAATGTGAAACACTGGCCATGGATGAAGGTGTACTACAAGATTAAGCCACTTCTGAAGAGTGCTGAAACTGAGAAGGAGCTGCAGAACATGAAGGAAAACTATGAGAAGATGAAAACAGACCTGGCCACGGCCCAGGCTAAGAAGAAGGAACTGGAGGAGAAGATGGTGTCTCTTCTGCAGGAGAAGAATGATTTGCAGCTGCAAGTGGCATCTGTGAGTAAATGTCAACAGAAAGCTTTGTTGATTTCTCACATCTTTTCCAGAGCAAATGTTGAAATGTTTTCCCTTTTCACTCTTGTTCTAACTAGGAATCAGAGAATCTGTCAGATGCTGAGGAGAGATGTGAGGGACTTATCAAGAGTAAGATCCAGATGGAGGCAAAACTCAAAGAGACAAGTGAGAGACTGGAGGATGAGGAGGAAGTCAACGCTGAGCTAACTGCCAAGAAGAGGAAACTGGAGGATGAATGCTCCGAGCTCAAGAAGGACATTGATGACCTGGAGCTTACCTTAGCCAAAGTGGAGAAGGAGAAGCATGCCACTGAGAACAAGGTTCATGGATATTCACTCTGTCTAATATATCATCCAATATTTGAATAATTTCCCAATTATGACAATATGTTTTTACATATTCAGGTGAAGAACCTGACTGAAGAGATGGCCTCTCAAGATGAGAGCATTGCTAAGCTGACAAAGGAGAAGAAAGCCCTCCAAGAGGCACATCAGCAGACCCTTGATGACCTGCAGGCAGAGGAAGACAAAGTCAACACTCTGACCAAGGCCAAGACCAAGCTTGAGCAGCAAGTGGATGATGTGAGTTCTTGAAGATGCTATTTGCTATTCAATAAGAATATATGCTTGCTGTTAACCTTTAGTAATTATAAACACGTGGTATTTTGCAGCTTGAAGGTTCTCTGGAGCAAGAGAAGAAGCTCCGCATGGACCTTGAGAGAGCAAAGAGGAAGCTCGAGGGCGATCTGAAACTGGCCCAGGAATCCGTCATGGATCTTGAGAATGACAAGCAGCAGTCTGATGAGAAAATCAAGAAGTAATGTGGACAGAATTTGAAAACTGTATGCACAAAATATGTTATTGCAACCAGTATCTTATGATGATGTCATTTACTCAACAGGAAGGACTTTGAGATAAGCCAGCATCTCAGTAAGATTGAAGATGAACAATCCTTGGGTGCTCAGCTACAGAAGAAGATTAAAGAGCTCCAGGTGTGTAATGTTTGATTTCAAATCTATGTCAAACTTATCATTGAGTTTTTAGGCAATGTGTCAGTTGCATACATTCGTTTAACAATATTTCTTAACTTTCAAGGCTCGTATTGAGGAACTGGAGGAAGAGATCGAGGCTGAGCGTGCTGCTCGCGCCAAGGTTGAGAAGCTGAGAGCTGACCTCTCCAGGGAACTTGAAGAGATCAGTGAGAGACTTGAGGAGGCCGGTGGAGCCACTGCTGCTCAGATTGAGATGAACAAGAAGCGTGAAGCTGAGTTCCAGAAGCTGCGTCGTGACCTTGAGGAGTCCACCTTACAGCATGAAGCCACTGCTGCTACTCTCCGCAAGAAGCAGGCTGACAGTGTTGCAGAGCTGGGAGAACAGATCGACAACCTGCAGCGTGTCAAGCAGAAGCTGGAGAAGGAGAAGAGTGAATACAAGATGGAGATTGATGACCTGTCTAGCAATATGGAAGCTGTGGCAAAATCCAAGGTATAATGTTATTTTATATACATATGTACTGTATATTCACACTTGGGTTAGGGTAAAAAACTTGTATTAGTGGAAGAATTACTGAACCTGTCTAATGTTGATAAACAGGGAAATCTCGAGAAGATGTGCCGCACCCTTGAGGACCAGTTCAGTGAACTTAAGGCTAAGAATGACGAGAATGTTCGCCAGATAAATGACATCAGCGCTCAGAGAGCAAGACTGATGACAGAGAATGGCAAGTCTTACTTTCATTGACTTGTTCATAAAATATACCAATGTACTTTTGAACTCAATCCATAATTAGACTCAATCTATAATTAGAAGTCATTTTATTTTTTTTACTTTAATGCTGGGCCAGTTAGAAGTGTATATATTTCAAATAAAAAAATCCATTTCCATCTAGGTGAGTTTGGTCGTCAGCTTGAGGAGAAAGAAGCCCTTGTCTCCCAGCTGACCAGAGGCAAGCAAGCCTTCACACAGCAGATTGAGGAGCTGAAGAGACAAATTGAGGAGGAAGTTAAGGTGAGGAAAATTGTCAAAGATTTCATGATTCTTTAAGGATTGCATGTTCATATATTCACTGGTTTTTATTTTTATAATCTTTTCCAGGCCAAGAATGCCCTTGCCCACGGTGTGCAATCAGCCCGCCATGACTGTGATCTTCTGAGGGAGCAGTTTGAGGAGGAGCAGGAGGCCAAGGCAGAGCTGCAACGTGGAATGTCCAAGGCCAACAGTGAAGTGGCCCAATGGAGGAGCAAGTATGAAACTGATGCTATCCAGCGCACTGAGGAGCTTGAAGAGTCAAAGTGAGTCAATGAAGATTTTGTTTTTCCTAATGGTCTCTACAAAATACTTGTTAGAATAGTATACATGAATGATTACATTTGCAAATGCTTAACAGGAAAAAGCTTGCCCAGCGCCTTCAGGAAGCTGAGGAACAGATTGAGGCTGTGAACTCCAAGTGTGCGTCTCTGGAGAAAACCAAACAGAGGCTCCAGGGTGAGGTGGAGGACCTCATGATTGATGTGGAGAGAGCCAATTCTTTGGCTGCCAACCTTGACAAGAAGCAGAGGAACTTTGATAAGGTGTGTTGACACTGATTACCTTGTCAAAACCACTGGAAGTGTCAAAGTATAACCATTCCAAAATTGGGTAACATTGCTCATTTTAAATTACTATGCAGGTTCTGGCAGATTGGAAGCAGAAATACGAGGAGGGTCAGGCAGAGCTTGAGGGAGCTCAGAAAGAGGCTCGTTCTCTCAGCACTGAGCTGTTCAAGATGAAAAACTCTTATGAGGAAGCTCTGGATCAGCTGGAGACCCTGAAGCGGGAGAACAAGAACCTGCAACGTGAGTTCTCACCTGATAATGTTAGCAATAGTAATTTGAAATTGAAAATAGTAATTGAAATATTGAAATATGTTCATGATTGTTAATATGTATATATCAGTTAGAATGAGACACATAGCCTTAACCTAAAAATATACAACCTTCTGCAGAGGAAATCTCAGACCTGACTGAACAGATTGGTGAGACTGGAAAAAGCATCCATGAGCTGGAGAAGTCCAAGAAGCAGGTGGAGACAGAGAAGTCAGAGATCCAGACAGCTCTTGAGGAGGCTGAGGTGAAATTTCAACTGGAAAGCTTAGCATTAGAATTGCTAATGTATATGTTTTCCTTTGTCCATGAAATTTACATATCTTATTGAACAATAGAGACATGCCCAATATTACATTCAGAAGACAACACGGGCTATGTTTTAATATTTTTACATTTTAGGGAACTCTGGAACATGAGGAGTCCAAGATTCTGCGTGTCCAGCTGGAGCTCAACCAGGTCAAAGGTGAGGTTGACAGAAAGCTGGCAGAGAAAGATGAGGAGATGGAGCAGATCAAGAGGAACAGCCAGAGGGTGATTGACTCCATGCAGACTACTCTTGACTCTGAGGTCAGGAGCAGGAACGATGCCCTGAGAATCAAAAAGAAGATGGAGGGAGATCTGAATGAGATGGAGATTCAGCTGAGTCATGCTAACCGCCAGGCTTCTGAGGCCCAGAAGCAGCTGAGGAATGTCCAGGGACAACTGAAGGTACATCACATGACAACTGTACATGCCATTCTATGTGCAGCAACATTCTGATCTTTTCTGTTTCTACAACACAATATTAACATTAGGATGCCCAGCTGCACCTTGATGATGCTGTCAGAGCGCAGGAAGACCTCAAGGAGCAAGCTGCTATGGTCGAGCGTAGGAATGGTCTCATGGTGGCTGAAATTGATGAGCTGAGGGTTGGTCTGGAACAGACAGAGAGAGGCCGTAAAGTGGCTGAGCAAGAGCTGGTGGATGCTAGTGAGCGTGTTGGATTGCTGCACTCTCAAGTAAACAAAATCATTTCTTCACTAATTCTATAATCAATACATTTTTAAATAATACGAGCTCATCATAGTCATTGCTAAACTGAATTTTTCCTTCCTTTTCCTAGAATACAAGCCTTATGAACACAAAGAAGAAGCTGGAGGCTGACCTGGTCCAAGTCCAGAGTGAAGTAGATGACAGTGTTCAGGAAGCAAGAAATGCAGAGGAGAAGGCCAAGAAAGCCATCACTGATGTGGGTTTAAATTTTATTTCATAGTCACCCAGATCTCATCCATACATCTGGAAGAACATGAATTTTGTATGGCATGCCTAATTAATGTAAATAATTCTTTTTCTAGGCTGCTATGATGGCTGAAGAGCTGAAGAAAGAACAGGACACTAGCTCTCATCTGGAGAGGATGAAGAAGAACCTGGAGATCACAGTCAAGGACCTGCAGCACCGCCTGGATGAGGCTGAGAACTTGGCCATGAAGGGTGGCAAGAAACAGCTCCAGAAACTGGAGTCCAGGGTAAGATAACTGTTACACAGATTACAGTACATGACATTACAAAATATGCAGAATGAGTCTCATAGTTTATAATTCATTTCTGAAGGTGCGTGAGCTGGAGGCAGAGATTGAAGCTGAACAGAGACGTGGAGGAGACGCTGTTAAAGGTGTCCGTAAATATGAGAGGAGAGTGAAGGAACTCACATACCAGGTATACCAAGCTTACTTTGTGACAGTGTTCCTATTGACTAAATGACCATATTAAAAGATATGCCAATTATTAACGGTCATTCATGTTTGTGTTCATACTTACATTAGACTGAAGAGGACAAGAAGAATGGCGCCCGGCTGCAGGCTCTGGTAGACAAGCTGCAACTGAAGGTGAAGGCCTACAAGAGGCAGGCTGAGGAAGCGGTAAGTTGAAATCATGTAAAAATGCTTCATCTATTTGCAAACGTTTTCACAATTTTTACTCTAGTCTTAGGATTTGCAATGAGAATTTATGATGGTTTCACAGGAGGAGCAGGCCAACACTCACCTGACAAAGTGCAGGAAGATTCAGCACGAGTTGGAGGAGGCTGAAGAGCGAGCTGATATTGCCGAGTCTCAGGTCAACAAGCTGAGAGCTAAGAGCCGTGACTCTGGCAAGGTAAACATAAGTTTTTCATCAGTGCATGTTAATTCAATGAATATTAACTTTGAAATGATTGAAACATTTTATTTGTGTTTGACTAAAAATGTGTTTATTTTTCACAGGGAAAAGAGGCAGCTGAATAAGTTCTCTTATTAAAGCATCACAATAAGTCATAAAATATGATGACATTGTTGATTGCATACAATAAATGTTACCACAAATATTTCTCTTTTGTCTGTTATTTATTCAGTAACATTTTATAAAAAAGTTGTATTAACTAACATGAGTTAATGCATTAATTAATGGTGAACAAATGCTTAATTAAGGCATGAATAAATGTCTTCATGTTAACTAAGTGATTAACAAATGCATTTGTGAATGCAGTAATTAAACTCTGTTCTTCATCCTTCATCAATGGTTTCCTGCTGATTAGTTAGTGGGCTTGCTGTAAGCAACACTTGCGTTGTTCTTAGTCTAACTTATTATTATTCTCTCCAAAACTTTGCTGCCTATCTACTCCTTCATACTTTCATCTACAAACTTCATTCGAACTTTAAACTGTTCAGTTCATACTTAAATCAGAGGCGTGCATTCAGCTTTTTCATACTCTTTATACTTTTTTTCAACCAATCAGTGCTGTTGATATAATTATGTGACTATTCACAGAGTTAAGTTTCGTTTTCTCCGCCATCTTGTCATTAGCATTACTCTGTACAGTTTTTGAACTACTTCCACATACTTTCAGCTAGAAACTTCATTCAAACTGTAAACTGTTCAGCTCCTTTTGGAAATCTGTCCTTGTATTAAACTTTTTGATATCTCTTACAATTTTTAAGATATTTAACTTATAAAAGCGTTTTTTTCGACCGATCCGCATTTGATATGCAAATTATCTGATTTTGTGCCCAACCCACTTTTGATATGCAAATATTCAAATTTTCATATCAAATGCGGATTGGTCGCTTCTACCATTACTCACTCTACTGTAGTGGAACCGGGTGGAATATGGCCCGGAGATGTTTTCTATGGTGTCTGCTACTGGAAGTAGCAGAACTTGACATATCATGATGTGCAGGTGGAGCTGCAGACACTGCTGGATCACGCTCCTCACAAGTAACCTCCTTTTCTGGGTGTGGCTGGTCAGCCCTGGGTGAAGTATCTGAAGACAGATAAAATCTGTTACTGAGACATCAGTAGGCTGGACTCAAATCTTTTGCTTTGTGTTATGCTATGCTTTGTTGTGCTGTTTTGAATAGGTTGGTGATCTATCCCTGCTTATTAACATTAAATGTGAGAGTACATGGCAAATTCAAGTATGTTCATGGAGGACATATCTGGAACTGCCAGAACTTGACCTACCATGCTGTGCAGGTGGAGCTGATTGCTCTTCATCACTACTTGTAACGACGGGTCGCCGTTACTGGTTCCCCGAGTGAATAGTAAATGCTATTGCTAGATTAAATAGGTTAATTGATGCACAGATTTGCAGATATTGGTACACAGGTTAAATAAACACACGTGGTATGGTAATAAATGTACTTATTTATTGATTGTTTGTATATTGCAGCTCGCATGAGTCGCGTGTTTCACAGCAGGGACGCTGGGCTGTTCCGCCTCGTCGTTCGCCTGTGAACATAAAATAAGGCGCATTGATTTGCAATTCAATTGTAGCGAGAAAGTTAAGGAGTATAATGTGACTCATGCGACGCTAAATAACAGTACAATGAAATGTATGGTCATGCACAAACTTACCTCTGCCTGTTCTCCTTCTCCCAGGGTGTTTGGGCAAAAGAATTCCCCGGGGACCCGGGGAATTCGTATATTAGTTCCGGGAAGGTTACAGCAAGCGGGGAAAGGGTAGAGGGGAGTTTGTTGTACTGTTTGAATGTATTTATTGATGTAGGTTATTTATTGATATTTTTCATATCTATTTTTGGGTATGTAAATATTTATTATAAATGTAAATATGTGTGGTAATAGTTTATGTAAATATTTATTGTCATTCATGTGTGTAGACATTTATGTGGGTTTAGATATCCCTGTGGATGGTATGTGCCAGCTCATTAGTAGAGCCAACACCCTTTATAAGGGAGGCAGTCTGTATGTGTCTGGTGGACTGGAAGGTGTATGCTGGCAGGTGTTGGGCAAGTGTGTTATTCACGGTGCAAGAAAAATAAATGTTTCTTGTTGGAACGCCAACCTGGTTTGATGCTCTCCTCATTTGCCTCCTTGACTGCTCGGGCAAACCTCACAAATGGTAACAGAAGTAAAGGCTTGACAGCACATTGAGGAGAGCACAATGACCAGAGGTAAGAAGACAGAGCACCATGAGGAGCGAGATGACGAGGAACCAGGTACTTCAACTGACCAGCAGGGGGCCACAGCAGCCAGCAATCCTGATAAGCTGGAGGAAGTCGCAAGCCTGGTGAAGTCGTTGGCCCGCTCCCAAGCATGCAGAGATCAACAGATGGAGAAAGAGTCCACACGCCAAGAGCAGAGGTGGAGAAGCATGCAGCACCAGTTCCTCCAGATTCAAGCACAGATGAAAGAACTGAGAGAAGAACATGAGTATAGAACTGAGCGGCGTGACGGTGATGATGATGACGACAGGGAAGACCTGGGGGCGATGGCCAGCCAAGCCAGCCAGCAGAGTGAGCCACCACCACCACCGAGGGTGCCACACATCCACAGAGGCCCCAAGTTGATTCCACTCTCCCCTGATGATGACATTGAACACTATTTGACAACGTTTGAAAGAATGGCCATTGTCGGTCGTTGGCCAAAAGAGGAGTGGGCTATTCACCTTGTTCCCCTGCTCACAGGTAAGGCACGCAGTGCCTATGTTCTCATGGACATTTCTGATGCTGAAGACTATGAAAAGGTCAAAGAGGCTATTCTAGCTAAATATGAGATCACAGTAGACACCTACAGGAGAAGGTTTCGTTCACTGGGCATTAATCAGGGTGAAACCCCACGTGAACTGTATGTACGGTTGAAGGACACATTTAACAAATGGGTCAAACCAGAGAATGCCACGGTGAAAGACATTTCTGAGCTGCTGATTCTGGAGCAGTTTTTGAGGATGGTGGACCCGGAGCTGGAGGTCTGGATCCGTGAACGTGACCCGAAGTCTGCAGAAGATGCCGCCCGGCTTGCAGAGGTTTTCTTGTCCGCCAGAATCGGAAGCAGAAGAACCACCTTCGGCCATGACCGCTACTTCACCAGACGCAGTAAGTCCATTGGGGGTAAAAAGGGTGGTCAAGCTCAGGTTAGACCTCAGTCCAGTGCCAGGCAGTTCTCTCCTAGTAAACCCAACACCGGTAGAAAGTCCTAGGCAAGACACACGCTGCTATCAGTGTAATGAGATAGGTCACACTCAGTACACATGCCCTGCAACCAGACAGAGTAAACCTTCCTTGTTGTGTTCAGTCCCCAGACCCACTCACACAGTTCCTGTTCAGGAAGAGGTGCACACTGTACCAGTGTTAGTCAATGGTCAGCCGTGAGGAGGCCCTCTTAGACACTGGCAGTTTTCAGTCTGTGGTTCTGTCCAGCATAGTTCCGAGAGAACTGTGGAGTGAGACCACCACGGCCAACATTGGTTGTGTTCATGGTGATGTGAAAGTGTACCCCACAGCTGAGGTTTATCTTACTGTAGGTGGTCAGACTTATCTCCTGTCAGTAGCTTTAGTGCCCAGACTGCCATATTCAGTCATCCTTGGCAATGATGTCCCCACACTGCTAGACTTGATACAGCAGGCAAAAGGTAATAACCAGGTTACCAGTGAGGGAAATGTAGAGGGCACTGTTAAGGCACTAGTTGAGGTTGAGCAGCAGCAGCAGCAAGATCCCCAACCTGCAGTTACAACATGTAACATGGTCACAACTAGGGCTCAGAAGGCAAGAAATACTCTTGAGGAGTTACCTTTTTACCGTGCTGAGGTGGAGGTAGGTTCAGTCAAGCAGCCAAAGTCCAGAGCTCAGAGAAGGAGGGAAAAGGTTTTGGCTACGGCCAGGAAACCGTGTGAGGCAGCAGCAAAGCCCAGCCAGCCTTTAGACTTTCATATCCCCTCCGACATAGCAGCACTGCAGCAAGCCGATCCAACGCTAAAACCCTGGTTTGACAAGGTCTCAGAGGTTGAGGGTGAGAAGCAGGGCAAAGTAGACTGTGTAGCTGATGCTAGCTATGTGCTTAAGAGTGGTATTCTCTACCAGCGTCAGGGAAAGGTTGAAGCCTTAGCTTTGCCACAGAGCCTTACACAGAAGGTCATGGAGCTAGGTCACTCTATCCCTTGGGCAGGCCACCTAGCATTCCAAAAATCCCTCAACAGAATTGCCAGTAGGTTTGTTTGGCCAGGCATGTATACCCATGTTAAGGATTTTTGTGCTTCCTGTGTAACATGTCAGCTAACTTCACCTAGGGGAGTAGCCCGTGCCCAGCTTCAGCCGTTGCCAGTCATTGACACACCATTTGACAGGATAGGCATGGATGTAGTGGGGCCCCTTGAGAGAAGTTTCTCAGGCAATCGGTACATCTTGGTAATTTGTGATTATGCCACCCGTTACCCAGAAGCCTTCCCCCTCAGATCTATTAAGGCCAGACAGGTTGCCAATTGTCTTTTGCAACTGTTTTCAAGGGTAGGCATACCTAGAGAGGTCCTCACAGACTGTGGGACAAACTTCCTGTCCAAACTGCTGCAGCAAGTGTATCGGCTGTTAGGAGTCAGGGGCATTAAGACCACCCCATACCACCCCCAGACGGACAGGCTGGTGGAAAGGTTCAATCAGACTCTCAAGAACATGCTGCGGAAGTTTGTTTCCCACACAGGTTCTGATTGGGACCAATGGCTGCCATACCTGCTGTTTGCATACCGTGAGGTGCCACAGGCCTCAACAGGATTCTCTCCCTTCGAGCTTCTCTATGGTCGCCAGGTGAGGGGGCCACTGGACCTCCTGAAGGAGCACTGGGAGAATCCAGTTCCAGAGCAGGAGAATGTGGTTGCCTATGTGGTTAAAATGAGAGAGAGACTTGAACAGATGACGGCTCTTGCTCAGGAGCACATGAAGACTGTGCAAGCCAACCAGAAGACCTGGTATGACAGAAAGGCCAGGGACAGGTCTTTTCATCCAGGCCAGCAGGTGCTGCTGCTACTCCCAACCAGTGACAGTAAGCTGTTGGCCCAGTGGCAAGGGCCTTACCAAATCAGCAAGCGCCTGGGTAAGGTAACCTATGAACTGTACATGCCGGACAAATTGAAAAAACATCAGTGTTTTCATGTTAACCTGTTGAAGGAGTTTCAGGTGCCTTCACGGCCAGTCCAGCAGCAGCTCCTCATCCGTGCCCTTGACGGGGAGGAAGAGAGAGAGCAGTCGTTCCCCACCAACATCTCCGAGCCCAGTTCACTGGATGTGTCCCATCTCCAGCCTGTCCAGCAGGGGGAGATAAGAGCATTGCTGGATCCAGAGCTTTTCCAAGAAAAACCTGGCTTCACAACTCTGGTCCAGCACAAGGTCCATCTAAAGGAAGATGCCACTCCCCGCCGGAAGTGCTACAGGATCCCTGAACGTCTGGTGCCAAAGCTCAAGAAGGAGATTGAGTTGATGTTGCAGCTGGGGATAATTGAAACTTCAACCAGTGAGTGGTGCAGTCCCATCGTGTTGGTCCCCAAAAAGGATGGTTCGCTGAGGTTCTGCATTGATTTCAGGTACCTTAATGCAGTCTCGAAGTTTGACTGCTACCCAATGCCCCGCATCGATGAGTTGCTGGAGAGAGTGGGGAGGTCCACATTCATCACCACGCTTGACCTGAGCAAGGGGTACTGGCAGCTGGCCCTGGCACCTGAGGCCAAGGAGCTGACAGCATTCAGAAGACCCTATGGCTTGTATCAGTTCAAGGTGATGCCATTTGGTCTCCAGGGGGCGCCAGCAACTTTCCAACGGCTCATGGACCATGTGTTGAGGGAGGTGCCACAGTTTGCAGCCGCCTACTTGGATGATGTCGTCATTTTCAGCCAGACCTGGGAGGAACATGTTGCTCATCTTCGGCGGGTCCTCCACCTGATCAAGACAGCTGGGCTTACCATCAACCCACGCAAGTGTGCTTTTGCACAGAGACAGGTGGTGTATCTGGGCCATGTCGTCGGACAGGGGGTGGTCAAGCCTCGAGTGGGGAAGGTGGATGCCATCCACTCGTATCCTGTGCCCACGACCAAGAGGAAGGTGCGTGCCTTTCTGGGGCTGGTGGGATGGTACAGCAAGTTCATCTCCCACTGCTCCGACAGGGCAGCCGTCCTCACTGATCTCACCAAGGCCTCAGCTCCAAACAAAGTGAAGTGGAATGAAGAGTGTGACAGAGCCTTCAAGGATCTCAAGAGTGCCATCACAAGTGAGTCTGTTCTCCACAGTCCTGACTTCTCCTGACCATTTACACTGCAGACGGATGCCTCTGGTGTCGGCATTGGAGCAGTGCTTCTACAGGAGACGGAGGGGGAGAGACGTCCACTGCTGTTCCTGAGCCGCAAGCTCCTGGACCGGGAGACGAGGTACTCCACAGTGGAGAAGGAGTGCCTGGCCATGAAGTGGGCCATTGAGTCATTGAAGTACTACTTGTTGGGACGTCACTTCTTCCTTGAGACAGATCATCGGGCTCTGCAGTGGCTGAACAGGATGAAGAACTCCAACACAGGTCTCACAGGATGGTACCTGTCCCTGCAACCCTATGACTTCACTGTCCAGTACCGTGCAGGGAAAGCCAACCTGGTGGCAGACTGTCTCTCCCGGGTACATGAAAATTGAGGTACTGTACTCTTGGGAGAGGGGGGGAGGAAATGTAACGACGGGTCGCCGTTACTGGTTCCCCGAGTGAATAGTAAATACTATTGCTAGATTAAATAGGTTAATTGATGCACAGATTTGCAGATATTGGTACACAGGTTAAATAAACACACGTGGTATGGTAATAAATGTACTTATTTATTGATTGTTTGTATATTGCAGCTCGCATGAGTCGCGTGTTTCACAGCAGGGACGCTGGGCTGTTCCGCCTCGTCGTTCGCCTGTGAACATAAAATAAGGCGCATTGATTTGCAATTCAATTGTAGCGAGAAAGTTAAGGAGTATAATGCGACTCATGCGACGCTAAATAACAGTACAATGAAATGTATGGTCATGCACAAACTTACCTCTGCCTGTTCTCCTTCTCCCAGGGTGTTTGGGCAAAAGAATTCCCCGGGGACCCGCGCACCTATTATTAGTTCCGGGAGGGTTACAGCAAGCGGGGAAAGGGTAGAGGGGAGTTTGTTGAACTGTTTGAATGTATTTATTGATGTAGGTTATTTATTGGTATTTTTCGTATCTATTTTTGGGTATGTAAATATTTATTATAAATGTAAATATGTGTGGTAATAGTTTATGTAAATATTTATTGTCATTCATGTGTGTAGACATTTATGTGGGTTTAGATATCCCTGTGAATGGTATGTGCCAGCTCATTAGTAGAGCCAACACCCTTTATAAGGGAGGCAGTCTGTATGTGTCTGGTGGACTGGAAGGTGTATGCTGGCAGGTGTTGGGCAAGTGTGTTATTCACGGTGCAAGAAAAATAAATGTTTCTTGTTGGAACGCCAACCTGGTTTGATGCTCTCCTCATTTGCCTCCTTGACTGCTCGGGCAAACCTCACACTACTGTTGTGCCTAATCCTAGGCTGCTGACTTGACTGGGCTTCATTCTCACTGCTGGCAGTGGCTGTGGCTGGCTCTGAGTATTTTTTTTTTTCTTTTTAATGAAGAAGCTCTGTATATCTTGGCTTCTTTTCATTCTGGCTATTCTCTTAATATCTTAATATCCCTGGGGTTAGGGTTAATGTAGGTCTAATGCATTTCCTTTAATCAATCAATTCAATATAAAGCAATAGTTATAGCTAGCTAGCTATAATGTCCAGCAGGATCATTGTCATAATGGATTAGAATAGCTAACTGTATAGGCTAGCTCTACTGAACACAAACATCTGCAAAAATCTTGAAGACACCCTCAGTCTTCAATTAAGAAAACACATTTCATATTCCATGGCAGTGTCCAGATAACGGTAGCAAACAAAATGCAAACTGCTGGTTGGTTTGCAGTCAGGCTAGCAAGCTAGTACTACTGTGTAGTTTGCCTACATTTAGCGGCTGCTAAGTTTTCACGCATTCAGGCAGAAAGTCTACATTAAAAAATGAACATAAAAACATGAAATGACCATATCTCTTATTCTGCTTTCGCCTTCAATCGATTAGATGTCAGCTTTTGGCCATGATTCGTCGTCACCGGAGTCCTGAGTCCTGATGGCCAGCATGTGGATACAGCCGCAACTTGTGTGTCCCAGTCAGGTTCCAGTACTTTTCGTTTTCGAGACCTGCTTTTTTCTGGCTCATGGTCAAAATACTATAGTAGTTGGAAATGGAAAACTAGCCCCAATGATTGACCAGCGCTTGTCCCACCTTATTGAGTTGATGAACTTGACCAACTACCTATCAGATCTGGGGTGACCACTGGGATGGCCAATAAGATTTCAGAGGTGGCCGTGGCCACCCCAGGCCACCCCCTAAAATCGCCATTGCCCATATCATCTGCAGATTTAGCGCTTTTCATCAGACCGGCAGAATGTGTCTTTTTGCACTAAAATGGTTTCACTGGACCACCGCTCAATGCCAGATTATTCAAAATCAAGCTGCTTTCATGCAACACATTAAACTAAGGTTTATTTTTTACATTTTTTTATTTTAAGAGTGTAATATACTTGCAAATGCAACACTTTTATTTTCAATTTAATTTTCTCTTCTTGCAGCTGAGCCATGTCCTCCTCAGGATTTGTAAGATCCAGACCACCCAGAGAGCTGCTGCTGGATGGGACATCCTGCAGGACGAGAGGGAGGTCCTCTCAAGTGTGCGTGTCTGGAGATGTGCTGAAACAAGGGGTTGTTTTCAGTTTTAATTCGCCATCAAGAATTATAATTTCCATCCATTTTCTAGCCACTTATCCAGGTCAGGGTCGTGGTGGCAACAGGGCGAGCAGAGCAGCCCGGACATCCTTTTCCCCAGCAGCTTCCTCCAGCTCTCCCTGAGGGATCCCCAAGCACTCCCAGGCGTGCTGGAAGATCTAATCCCTCCAGCGTGTCCTGGGTCTACCCCAAGATCTCCTCCCAGTCGGTTTTGTGATTCCTAATCTCTTGTCAAAAACAAAACAAAATTCACCAAAAGCGTTAAAGCCTAGCTATTATGCTGCTCTGTGACCTTCAATAGTGCAATAGCGCAGCATCTTTGCCCTCTCCAATTCATGCAATGGTCACATTTGAGTGTCCCAGGTAGTTAAACACACAGTCTCCCATAGCACTAAGGGGTTTACGTGGCGGGCCACCAACAGAGAATACCCATCAGATGACAAAATAACCTTCTTTACAGAAAGCGTAACTGAAGTTAAGCTTACCTGTTTTTTCTGTTTCCCTGCAAAAGTTGGCTATCTCCACTCTGCATTTTGTCAGAATGGTGTACCTACATTTCTCACACTCAGGAGTTTTTTACTGCAAAATGAAAGGTGCTGTTTATCATATCAGAGATGGCTCTCCACGTTGTAGGGCTCCAGTGCTGATGGTCCGGGGCTCAGAGACAAGCTTGCCCATCCACACGTACTGCTTCCTGTCTGTCAGGAAGTCAGTGATCCACCTGCAGGTGGGCTCAGGCACGTTCAGCTGGGATAGTTTGTCCTGGAGAAGAGCTGGGGCGATGGTATTGAATGCGGAGCTGAAGTCCACAAACAGGATCCTGGCGTAGGTGCCGGGGGAGTCTAGGTGCTGGAGGATGAAGTGGAGTCCCATGTTGACTGCGTCGTCTACAGACCTGTTGGCTCTGTAGGCAAATTGCAGTGGGTCGAGGAGGGGGTCGGTGATGGCCTTGAGGTGGTCTTCATTACCACAGAGGTCAGGACTACTGGTCTGTAGTCATTAAGGCCTGTGATCCTCGGCTTTTTGGGAACGGGGATGATGGTTGATGTTTTGAAGCAGGCAGGTACCATGCATTTGTCGAGTGAGGTGTTAAAGATGTCCGTTAACACTGGAGACAGCTGGTCTGCACAGTGCTTCAGTGTGGAGGGTGAGACAGCGTCCGGTCCAGCTGCCTTTCCATTCTACCTTAGGTTCTTGAATGACATGGACATTGGCTTTGTGAACTGTGACTTAGTGTTAATGAGTGTGAAAAGGTGCTTATATTCCCATAAAATGAACGTCACTGTGTCCAAGGATAGGAGACTCGCCAAGTCTTGAGACACTTGGTCACATGAGGGCACTATTCTCTGCAAGCTCACATGAATAGTAAGGTTTCTCATCTTTGGACAATTTAGCACATTGTGCTTGGACCCTGTTCATGCCGCATGTGGCTATATTAACATGTTGTGTTTATAAAGGCTAGAACCCGAAAATGGATTGATATAAAGTAAAAATGGTAAAGTGACACAACTGTTCTCAGTGTTCTCTCAAAGTAATTGGCGAGTTATCTTGCAGAACACCAACCTTTCATGGGCCTATGTGTTTGGGAGTATTATTAAACCATAATAAAAACAGTGCCAGAGTTGACTGACAGTATTATTATTATACTTATGATGTCTACATTATAGCAAAAACAAGACATATCTAAACTTGGAAAACAAACAAAACTACACAATGTTGACAGTCATAAAATTGGTTTGTTATTTAATGTTGTCTTGTTTTGTCTGCAAATGCCTTGTCACAAAAGGAAAAAAACAAAACAAAACATACAACAACAAACATACATTCACTACACGGTTCTTCTCATATTGTAAAAACATGCTGAGACAAATTCTTAAGACCAACTCCAACTCATTACTCAGAGTTGGGGAGAGACATTGGATAACTAACTTTTAGCTCCTACTCTGAGCAGTGAGTGAATTTGTTCACACTCATACATTTAACGAGATTCCTTGGAGTAATGCTAAGATGTTTGCTAACTACGGGCCCAGGTCAGACTCTGGATCTCAATCCTGTAGAAAATATTGCCTATCTATCCCTTGCAAATTGACTGGACTTGAACTGTTTTGAAGAATAATGATAGAAAATTCAGATGTGTCAAATCTATTAATATAAGACCTGAATAAATATTTGAATAAATATTGTATTGCTCAGTTGTCTTCTTTCTCTCATAATGTCATTCATTATAATGAATGCATTTTTAAAGATGAAACATATTAAATGTGTCCCTAAATCTACTGTCAACCCTGTTACTTCAATGACATTCCCCTTCACAATAAAGGACTTTTTCACAAGTCATATGATTTTCAGTGACACCATTTTCATGGAGGACAAACAACAGTGAAAAGGCAAATAAGTTTCCCAGCTTTCCAGCTATCCCAATTTTTTTTTTTTTTTTTTTTAAATGTTCAACTGATAACAATCAAACACATGAACCCTGTTACTCTGTATTTCAAAGGATATACAATTAATTTTATTTGAAAAGTTATTTTAAAATAATTTTAAAAGTTATTTGATAAAAGCATGTAACCCCTCACTACATGCATGCCATGTGTTTCCATGTCCTTCATCACATGGGGAGTAATGACCAATATATGCTTGAAATGTCAACCTTGTTACCATCAACAAGGTTACTTTGCACAAGGTAACAGGGTTTCCATACAGTTACAGGATTGACATTTTGTTAGAAAATAGTCTGTAAACCATTTTATTAATTAAAATTTGTGAATAAATATCAAAGATTTAAGCCATATAGTCGTATGACTCAAACAGGTCAAAAAATATAAGCAAATATGATGTTAACCCTGAATCACACAAAAAATGGCAGCCTCACAAGTAATTCACATTTTGTACTCATGAATGCATGAATGGAGTTTGAATTGTGAAATGAGCCAAGACAATATATGTAATAGATTTACCTGTGAAAAGAAAATAAGTAACATACTTATTTGATTTACCTGTGAAAAGAAAATGAGTAATATACTGTACATACCTGCTATACCTGTGAAAAGAAAACGAGTGACATACTTACCTGATTTATGTGTGAAAAGTAAATCAGATACAAATTTACTTGTGAAAAGAAAATGAATAATATAATTGGCGGCCACCTACATAATTCATACATTAATTAATACATTAATCTACATATTCGTCAGTATTAATGTGCTCTGTTTCTGACTGGTTTGTTTTTATTGTTTAAATTAGGTCACAACTATTTTTCTTATTTCAAGAATGAAAACTAATTCCTTGACTTGCTACAAGGAAATGTTGTTTTACTGTGGCAGAACATTATTTTAAAATGCTGCTCCCCCTAATGAAATGTATGATTTGTCAGTTTTTATTGTTTGTGTTAGCTTCCAGATGGTTGTGCTCAAAAAGCTGCTGTTAAGCAGTTTAAACTGTTTAAATGAAGTTCAGCAAGGACTCACACTTTTTGAAGTTCATTATGTTATAAACATATTTTTGCACCCTTCTTCTGTCAGTTACTTGGGTCCCTGCTTTGGGAGTGAGAGTGAGAGTAATATATCAGTTGAAGGGTGATTCTTTTAAATTAACATCTTCTATCCCGTCAACCCTGTTACTGTCGTCAACCCTGTTACTTTGATATATCTTGTAATACTAATAATAATATCAT
Organism: Centroberyx gerrardi; assembly: GCF_048128805.1. Taxonomy (NCBI): domain Eukaryota; kingdom Metazoa; phylum Chordata; class Actinopteri; order Beryciformes; family Berycidae; genus Centroberyx; species Centroberyx gerrardi. Next base: position 35,215,609 of record NC_136001.1, read on the forward strand.
AACCTCACCAGATGTGAACATATGTTAGGTAGGGGAAGAGGAGACCAATTATATATCCTAAAATAATGGGAAAATTCTTTCAATAATGGCATTTTTTTTTTAAAGGAAATCAACACTTTAAGCTGCTCAACACAAATGTAATGACTTCAATGAAGTAAAAAGGCATTTTATTAAATAACTATTGTTGAATAAGGGACAATTAATATATAATAAAATTGAAAACATAAAAAAAAAAATGTAGAAATTGAAATTACTTTCAAATAATTGTGTGACATAATTGCATGACAGTAACAAGGTTGACATATGCTATGGTCTGTCAAAAATTTGCTCAAAATCCACAGCAATTAGCTGCCTAAGTTGGACCAATATGTTTTTCTGCAAGTCAAACTTGTCCTCTTTCTGACAGAATGTTAAAGATGGAAAAAGGATGGAAAATGGATACTTTAAAAAAATAGACATCACTGTGTCCAAAAGGCACCCATTTCAAGGAATGACTCACAAGGATTTAAAATCAAGGTGTGTAGGTGAAGAAATCAGTTGAGACCATACTACAGTATAGGTTTGCCTTCATAAATGTCACATTCACACATTAAATACCTCATTAGACCTCATTATGCATGCTCTACTTTTGTTTACAGCATTTAACTTAAACTGTAGCACAGCAAAGCTTACCCTTGTTAATGGCGATGAAGGAAAGTAATATTATTTTCATTAGAAAATAGGTTGATAAAATCAAAACGTTCTAATGGAAAAGTAATCCAAACAAATTATAAATACATGCAACACAACACCCACTGTAGAGTTGCTAGTCCTCTATTGAATCTTATCCTCTGGCATGAAATCCTAAAAGTTTATAAGCACTACGCATGACAAAAAAGGCTTGCCAGTTATGGTTGCAATGTTGCAAGCACAAGTGTTAAAGTTTGACCTGATTTATTTATAGATGTGTCTTTTTAATTTGTCAAATCAAATTAATTCATACCACAAAAAAATGAATAGAATGGTCAAATTAAAATATTTATTTGCAATACTAAAATCTGAAATTGAGTTAAGAGTTGTATTCAGTGCAAACATTATACATGTAGAATTGTTTGTTATCAGTGTAACTGTTTAATGTTGAATCTGTTAGATTTTAGGCTTAACTGGTTCACATATGTTACAGTGTCAGTTAAGAGTTCACTTATAACACATGAAATATATGGACAGAAAATGATTTCTCATCTTGTATTACATGAGACAGTTAGATGGCACATTATTTTGCCATACAAGATGGGGGCCAATGAAGAGTCAAATTCAAATGAAAATGCATTAGAGCCTTTTGAAGACATCCCCATATTTAGTTTCTGCTTGGCCTGCAGAATGACATTAATATAAGGAGGCTCATGATGAGATGGACAGACTGCAGGGGATTTCAGAGACTACGAACTGCTGGTAAGTGAGACTGATGTTTCAGCTGCCATTAATAACAAAGAAGTTGTAGATGCTTAGTGCTTGACAAAATTGTTTAATTAATAGAGTTAACAGTTTAATGTTTATTCAGATAAAGGCATGATAATGTGAAATAGGATAAGGACATCATTGGGAAGAAAGAATATTGCAAATAAGTAAGCTAGGAGTCAAGGGTAAAAATCTGGTTGTGTGACTATAATTTAAATGTAGCAAATATAAATGAGTAATATTATACTAATCTGTATTTGGTTATAATATACTAATCTGTAATCTCTATACTACCTGTATCACTACTTGAAACTCAAAGAATAACTCATAAACATCACAAAAAACTCTTTGTTCATTTAGGGGTTGTGAAAAGTTACTCTGTGATTGGGTGGTAGAAAAAGGTGAGAGTTACCTTTTCTCTATTTAAACTACAGAATATAAAGAATCCTTGTATCATACAGTGTTCAGTCTCCAAAGCAAACAATGCACACATCAGATAAGAGGAAAGTTAATTTCTGTTTGTCAATCTACAGAAAGCCGCCAACATGAGTACTGACGCTGAGATGGCCGTTTATGGCAAGGCCGCCATTTATCTCCGTAAGCCAGAGAAGGAGAGGATTGAGGCTCAAACCGCACCCTTTGATGCCAAATCTGCTGCCTATGTGGCTGATGTTAAGGAGCTGTACCTTAAATGTACAATCCTGAAGAAAGACGGTGGCAAAGTCACCGTGAAAGTTCTTACCAACCAGGAGGTAGGTTGAAGTTTCATGAAACTCACAGCAGTGTAACTTACAGTTGGAATTTCAACACAAGCTGAAATTGTGTTTCAATATTTCAGGAGAGGACGGTTAAGGAGGATGATGTCACCCCTATGAACCCTCCCAAGTATGACAAAATTGAGGACATGGCCATGATGACCCATCTCAATGAAGCCGCTGTGCTGTATAACCTCAAAGAGCGTTATGCAGCATGGATGATCTACGTAAGCTCTTCTGCCTATGGAGTAAAGTATAATATTGCACATGGACTCATATACAACATACTGTGAGTGGTCATATCTCTCTCATCCCCTTCAGACCTACTCTGGGCTGTTCTGTGCAACTGTGAATCCCTACAAGTGGCTCCCAGTGTACGATGCTCAGGTTGTAGCTGCTTACAGAGGCAAAAAGCGCATGGAGGCTCCACCCCACCTCTTCTCTGTCTCTGACAATGCCTACCAGTTCATGGCTACTGGTATGTTCTTGTCAAGAAAATGTATAAACTATCAATAAACTCAATAACTTATGTTACATAGATAAGAAATATATTTCTTCATTTTTCCTTTTGCAGATAGGGAGAACCAGTCTGTCTTGATCACATAAGTTTTATATCTATTGCACCTCTGTAAGACCAATAGCATCAAACGAATTGAGTTAATTTCTCTGAATCTACATATCCATCCCTAGTGGAGAATCTGGTGCTGGAAAGACTGTGAACACCAAGCGTGTCATCCAGTACTTTGCAACAATCTCAGTGGGTGGTGGAGAAAAGAAGAAGGAGGCAACACCAGGAAAGATGCAGGTATATTATCATGAGGATTTTCTAAAAACATTGGAAACATTTCTGAAAAATGAAGACACAATAGAAATGTACTACTGAAATGAATATTAAAATGAAAAAAAAACATATTACAGGGGTCACTGGAGGACCAGATTATTGCAGCCAATCCCTTGCTGGAAGCCTATGGTAATGCCAAGACTGAGGAATGACAACTCCTCTCGTTTTGTAAGTATGGAGGGATTTCAAACTGTGAGAAATATCTTCAATTATATATTGCCTATGCAGAGGGATGGTAAACAATATGCTATTCCAAACAGGGTAAATTCATCAGAATCCATTTTGGCACAACTGGTAAACTGGCTAGTGCTGATATTGAGACATGTAAGTATCAACTTCACATATTAAATGGAATGACTGGCATTATCAGTGGTGTAGATTTTGATTCATGAACAATGCTTACAGATCTGCTGGAGAAGTCTAGAGTGACGTTCCAGCTTCCTGATGAGAGAGGCTACCACATCTTCTACCAGATGATGACCAACCACAAACCTGAGCTGATTGGTAAGATAAACATTGTGATACAATGTTAAAACAACCCACGTTGTTCACATGGTCCATAACCAGTCATTCCTTTAAACCTTTTTTGATCTCCAGAAATGACGCTCATCACCACCAACCCCTATGACTTCCCCATGTGCAGTATGGGTCAGATTACTGTGGCCAGCATTGATGACAAAGAAGAGTTGGTTGCCACTGATGTGAGAGATGTTCACTCTCATTTTCATTTTCTTAATCTCTTATACATTCAATATTCCATCACAATTACTCAGTAAAATGTATTTTCCATAGTGACTTTTACTCAGTGTCAATACCTCTATTGAATACAGACTGCTATTGATATTCTGGGCTTCACCAATGAGGAGAAGATGGGCATCTACAAGTTTACCGGTGCTGTGCTCCACCATGGTAACATGAAGTTCAAGCAGAAGCAGCGTGAAGAGCAGGCTGAGCCAGATGGCACAGAGGGTGAGGATTAACTTCATGGATGAGTTAAAAAACCTCTGGCGTTAAACGAATCAAATATGCATTTTCTATTATGTCACATTTTAGAAATCAGTCATATATCTAGTAAAAGTATTTTTGTGACATTTTCAGAGGCTGACAAGGTTTCTTACTTGTTGGGCCTGAACTCGGCTGACATGCTGAAGGCTCTGTGCTACCCCAGAGTGAAGGTCGGAAATGAGTATGTCACCAAGGGACAGACTGTGCAACAGGTTAGAAGATTATTCTGTTAATTTCATACACATCTCATAATTAAGTCACGAGCCAGTGCATGAATATGTTTAAGCTTCAATTTCAGGTAAATGATTGTGAATACCATGAAGGAGTCCTTTATTTGTCCCTCTATGAACAGTTATGAAAGACAGCGGAGGAGCGTAGATCAATATTTTTGATCAGGAATTGTACTTGAGTCCAGTTTTAGGTACTTTAATAATGCATAAACAAGAAGAAAAACAAATATAACTCCCATGATTAACTAAACAAATTGCTCCAAAATTCAGTGGAGAGAAGTTTCCCATTTCCTCATGAAGCTGAAGCTCATGGAGGAATTTCACAAATTACATTTATAGTTTGCATCTGAATGTCCTCTGTTAGCTGTTCCTGCATGTGTTGACTGATTTCAATTGATGGATCTCTACTTTATTAAATCTGTGAGAGGACCCTCTTTGTAACACTGTAGATTCTAATGATATTGATTCAAATGAAACTTTTCTCAGGTCCTGAACTCAGTGAGCGCCCTCGCTATGTCTATCTATGAAAGAATGTTCTTGTGGATGGTCATCCGCATCAACCAAATGCTGGACACCAAGCAGCCAAGGCAATACTTCATTGGTGTGCTGGACATTGCTGGTTTTGAAATCTTCGATGTAAGTATGCATTCATGGTAATGGATTGACTAGATCATTTTGGAACAAAGTTTGTGATATATTAGGTTAATCCTATTTCCACCGACAGTACAACAGCATGGAGCAGTTGTGTATCAACTTCACCAATGAGAAACTGCAACAGTTCTTCAACCACCACATGTTTGTCCTGGAGCAAGAGGAGTACAAGAAGGAGGGTATCATCTGGGAGTTCATTGACTTTGGCATGGACTTGGCTGCCTGTATTGAGCTCATTGAAAAGGTACACAATAATGTTGTGACTTAATGTTAGAATTCATGATATGCTACAACAGTGCCTCTTCATGATGTATCTCTTTGCACTTTTTATATAGCCCATGGGCATCTTCTCCATCCTTGAAGAGGAGTGCATGTTCCCAAAGGCCTCAGACACTACCTTCAAGAACAAGCTGTATGACCAGCACCTCGGTAAAAACAAAGCATTTGAGAAGCCCAAGCCAGCCAAAGGCAAGGCTGAGGCCCATTTCTCTCTGGTGCACTATGCTGGAACTGTGGACTACAATATCTGTGGCTGGCTGGACAAGAACAAGGATCCCCTGAACGACTCTGTTGTTCAGCTGTACCAGAAGTCTGGTGTTAAACTGTTGCCTGTCCTGTATCCCCCTGTTGTTGAAGGTACAGTATCACTTTATAACGCTTAGGATTATGGGAATTCATGTTTTTGTCTTTAAGATAAACAATATGCCTACTCAAAAAAGTCAGTTGAATGATAACTTTCCAGCTTGATCATAAGTAAACAACACTGAACCTATCAACTCATGATATTAATAAATCAAAATCAACAGAGACTGGCGGTGGCAAGAAGGGAGGCAAGAAGAAGGGTGGTTCCATGCAGACTGTGTCCTCACAGTTCAGGGTAAAATTTAAGAACAGCCTAAAGTGCCTGTTTGTAATTAAACTCAAATAAATGCAAAATGTTTCTTATTTTATGTTTTTGATGAAGAATATTTGGTTTTATCTTGTATCTACAGGAGAACTTGGGGAAGCTTATGACCAACTTGAGGAGCACTCATCCTCACTTTGTACGTTGCCTGATTCCCAATGAGTCAAAGACTCCAGGTACACTGACAGCTAACCAATGTTCTTAATATTGTCCATACAGTTTGCAGTCATTTAACACAGCTTGGCGGTAGTGGGTCTTTTACTTTGTCATAATAATTATGAAGTAACAACCTCTTCACAGGTCTGATGGAAAACTTCCTGGTTATCCACCAGCTGAGGTGTAACGGTGTGCTGGAGGGTATCAGAATCTGCAGGAAAGGTTTCCCCAGCAGAATCCTCTATGGTGACTTCAAGCAGAGGTATTACTTAATTTACCACAGAGTTTTCCTAACTTTGAAAAGAAGGTGCCAAATGTGACCATTAACTGTTTTGCAATAGGTACAAAGTACTGAATGCCAGCGTCATCCCTGAGGGTCAATTCATTGACAACAAGAAGGCCTCTGAGAAGCTGCTTGGGTCAATTGATGTGAATCATGAGGAGTATAAATTTGGACACACCAAGGTAAACAATTGAGTAAGAAAAAACTAAACTCCGTTTCATGGATGAAAATCAACTGTCCATAATATTTTTATATTCTCGTCAGGTGTTCTTCAAAGCTGGTCTACTAGGTACCCTTGAGGAGATGCGAGATGAGAAGCTTGCTTCTCTGGTCACCATGACTCAGGCTCTCTGCCGTGGCTACGTCATGAGGAAGGAGTTTGTGAAGATGATGGAAAGGAGGCAAGTGGAAATTCTAACCATATATTTAGGCTGAGTGCAGTGCCAAAATGACTTTGTACATAATAGTGATTTCCTTCCATAGGGAAGCCATTTACGGCATCCAGTACAACATCCGCTCATTCATGAATGTGAAACACTGGCCATGGATGAAGGTGTACTACAAGATTAAGCCCCTTCTGAAGAGTGCTGAAACTGAGAAGGAGCTACAGAACATGAAGGAAAACTATGAGAAGATGAAAACAGACCTGGCCACGGCCCTGGCTAAGAAGAAGGAACTGGAGGAGAAGATGGTGTCTCTTCTGCAGGAGAAGAATGATCTGCAGCTGCAAGTGGCATCTGTGAGTAAATGTCAACAGAAAGCTTTGTTGATTTCTCACATCTTTTCCAGAGCAAATGTTGAATTATTAATATATTTTCCCCTTTTCACTTTTGTTCTAACTAGGAATCAGAGAATCTGTCAGATGCTGAGGAGAGATGTGAGGGACTTATCAAGAGTAAGATCCAGATGGAGGCAAAACTCAAAGAGACAAGTGAGAGACTGGAGGATGAGGAGGAAGTCAACGCTGAGCTAACTGCCAAGAAGAGGAAACTGGAGGATGAATGCTCCGAGCTCAAGAAGGACATTGATGACCTGGAGCTTACCTTAGCCAAAGTGGAGAAGGAGAAGCATGCCACTGAGAACAAGGTTCATGGATAGGTTCAAGGTTCTCTGTCTAATACATCATCCAATATTTGAATAGTTACCCAATGATGACAAAATGTTTTTACATATTCAGGTGAAGAACCTGACTGAAGAGATGGCCTCTCAAGATGAGAGCATTGCTAAGCTGACAAAGGAGAAGAAAGCCCTCCAAGAGGCACATCAGCAGACTCTTGATGACCTGCAGGCAGAGGAAGACAAAGTCAACACTCTGACCAAGGCCAAGACCAAGCTTGAGCAGCAAGTGGATGATGTGAGTTCTTGAAGATGCTATTTGCTATTCAATAAGAATATATGCTTGCTGTTAACCTTTAGTAATTATAACCACGTGGTATTTTGCAGCTTGAAGGTTCTCTGGAGCAAGAGAAGAAGCTCCGCATGGACCTTGAGAGAGCAAAGAGGAAGCTCGAGGGCGATCTGAAACTGGCCCAGGAATCCGTCATGGATCTTGAGAATGACAAGCAGCAGTCTGACGAGAAAATCAAGAAGTAATGTGGACAGAATTCAAAAACTGTATGCACAAAATATGTTATTGCAACTAGTATCTTATGATGATGACATTTACTCAACAGGAAGGACTTTGAGATAAGCCAGCATCTCAGTAAGATTGAAGATGAACAATCCTTGGGTGCTCAGCTACAGAAGAAGATTAAAGAGCTCCAGGTGTGTAATATTTGATTTCAAATCTATGTCAAACTTATCATTGAGTTTTTATGCAATGTGTCAGTTGCATACATTTATTTAAAAATATTTCTTAACTTTCAAGGCTCGTATTGAGGAACTGGAGGAAGAGATCGAGGCTGAGCGTGCTGCTCGCGCCAAGGTTGAGAAGCTGAGAGCTGACCTCTCCAGGGAACTTGAAGAGATCAGTGAGAGACTTGAGGAGGCCGGTGGAGCCACTGCTGCTCAGATTGAGATGAACAAGAAGCGTGAAGCTGAGTTCCAGAAGCTGCGTCGTGACCTTGAGGAGTCCACCTTACAACATGAAGCCACTGCTGCTGCCCTCCGCAAGAAGCAGGCTGACAGTGTTGCAGAGCTGGGAGAACAGATCGACAACCTGCAGCGTGTCAAGCAGAAGCTGGAGAAGGAGAAGAGTGAATACAAGATGGAGATTGATGACCTGTCTAGCAATATGGAAGCTGTGGCAAAATCCAAGGTATAATGTTATTTTATATACATATGTACTGTATATTCACACTTGAGAAAAAACTTGCATTAGTGGAAGAATTACTGAACCTGTCTAATGTTGATAAACAGGGAAATCTCGAGAAGATGTGCCGCACCCTTGAGGACCAGTTCAGTGAACTTAAGGCTAAGAATGACGAGAATGTTCGCCAGATAAATGACATCAGCGCTCAGAGAGCAAGACTGATGACAGAGAATGGCAAGTCTTACTTTCATTGACTTGTTCATAAAAACTGTCACTGTACTTTTGAACTCAATCCATTATTAGACTCAAATTAGAAGCCATTTTTTTTTACTTTAATGCTGGGTCAGTTGGAAATGTATATATTTCAACAACAAAAAAAATCCATTTCCATCTAGGTGAGTTTAGTCGTCAGCTTGAGGAGAAAGAAGCCCTTGTCTCCCAGCTGACCAGAGGCAAGCAAGCCTTCACACAGCAGATTGAGGAGCTGAAGAGACAAATTGAGGAGGAAGTTAAGGTGAGTAAAATAGTCAGAGATTTCAAGATTTTTTAAGGATTGTATGTTCATATATTCACTGGTTTTTATTTTTATAATCTTTTCCAGGCCAAGAATGCCCTTGCCCACGGTGTGCAATCAGCCCGCCATGACTGTGATCTTCTGAGGGAGCAGTTTGAGGAGGAGCAGGAGGCCAAGGCAGAGCTGCAACGTGGAATGTCCAAGGCCAACAGTGAAGTGGCCCAATGGAGGAGCAAGTATGAAACTGATGCTATCCAGCGCACTGAGGAGCTTGAAGAGTCAAAGTGAGTCAATGAAGATTTTGTTTTTCCTAATGGTCTCTACAAAATACTTGTTAGAATAGTATACATGAATGATTACATTTGCAAATGCTTAACAGGAAAAAGCTTGCCCAGCGCCTTCAGGAAGCTGAGGAACAGATTGAGGCTGTGAACTCCAAGTGTGCGTCTCTGGAGAAAACCAAACAGAGGCTCCAGGGTGAGGTGGAGGACCTCATGATTGATGTGGAGAGAGCCAATTCTTTGGCTGCCAACCTTGACAAGAAGCAGAGGAACTTTGATAAGGTGCGTTGACACTGATTACCTTGTCACAGCCACTGGAAGTGTCAAAGTATAACCATTCCAAAATTGGGTAACATTGCTCATTTTAAATTACTATGCAGGTTCTGGCAGATTGGAAGCAGAAATACGAGGAGGGGCAGGCAGAGCTTGAGGGAGCTCAGAAAGAGGCTCGTTCTCTCAGCACTGAGCTGTTCAAGATGAAAAACTCTTATGAGGAAGCTCTGGATCAGCTGGAGACCCTGAAGCGTGAGAACAAGAACCTGCAACGTGAGTTCTCATCTGATAATGTTAGCAATAGTAATTGAAATTGAAAATAGTAATTGAAATATTGAAATATGTTCATGATTGTTAATATGTATATATCAGTTAGAATGAGACACATAGCCTTCATTCTTTGACTTAGCAATATTAAACATATATAACCTTCTGCAGAGGAAATCTCAGACCTGACTGAACAGATTGGCGAGACTGGAAAAAGCATCCATGAGCTGGAGAAGTCCAAGAAGCAGGTGGAGACAGAGAAGTCAGAGATCCAGACAGCTCTTGAGGAGGCTGAGGTGAAATTTCAACTGGAAAGCTTAGCATTAGAATTGCTAATGTATATGTTTTCCTTTGTCCATGAAATTTACATATCTTATTGAACAATAGAGACATGCCCAATATTACATTCAGAAGGCAACACGGACTATGTTTTAATATTTTTACATTTTAGGGAACTCTGGAACATGAGGAGTCCAAGATTCTGCGTGTCCAGCTGGAGCTCAACCAGGTCAAAGGTGAGGTTGACAGAAAGCTGGCAGAGAAAGATGAGGAGATGGAGCAGATCAAGAGGAACAGCCAGAGGGTGATTGACTCCATGCAGACTACTCTTGACTCTGAGGTCAGGAGCAGGAACGATGCCCTGAGAATCAAAAAGAAGATGGAGGGAGATCTGAATGAGATGGAGATTCAGCTGAGTCATGCTAACCGCCAGGCTTCTGAGGCCCAGAAGCAGCTGAGGAATGTCCAGGGACAACTGAAGGTACATCACATGACAACTGTACATGCCATTCTATGTGCAGCAACATTCTGATCTTTTTCTGTTTCTACAACACAATCTTAACATTAGGATGCCCAGCTGCACCTTGATGATGCTCTCAGAGCGCAGGAAGACCTCAAGGAGCAAGCTGCTATGGTCGAGCGTAGGAATGGTCTCATGGTGGCTGAAATTGAAGAGCTGAGGGTTGGTCTGGAACAGACAGAGAGAGGCCGTAAAGTGGCTGAGCAAGAGCTGGTGGATGCTAGTGAGCGTGTTGGATTGCTGCACTCTCAAGTAAACAAAATAATTTCTTCACTAATTCTATAATCAATACATTTTTAAATAATACGTGCACATCATTATAGTCATTGCTAAACTGAATTTTTCCTTCCTCTTCCTAGAATACAAGCCTTATGAACACAAAGAAGAAGCTGGAGGCTGACCTGGTCCAAGTCCAGAGTGAAGTAGATGACAGTGTTCAGGAAGCAAGGAATGCAGAGGAGAAGGCCAAGAAAGCCATCACTGATGTGGGTTTACATTTTATTTCATAGTCATCCAGATCTCATCCATACATCTGGAAGAACATGAATTCGTATGGCATTTCTAATTAACATAAATTATTCATTTTCTAGGCTGCTATGATGGCTGAAGAGCTGAAGAAAGAACAGGACACTAGCTCTCATCTGGAGAGGATGAAGAAGAACCTGGAGATCACAGTCAAGGACCTGCAGCACCGCCTGGATGAGGCTGAGAACTTGGCCATGAAGGGTGGCAAGAAACAGCTCCAGAAACTGGAGTCCAGGGTAAGATAAAACAAAATCGCTCAATGGTTTAGAATCTAAATACATCTCTGACTTGCTCTTACCATAATAACCCCTTGAAGACCCCTTAGATCATATGGGACCAGTCTGCTAACTATCCCCAGAGTTAAAACTTAGCATGGTGAGGCAGCATTTAGTTATTATGCTACACATAGCTGGAAGAAACTTCCAGAAGATCTCAGAAGTGCCCCGACTTTGACCACTTTTAAAACTTGGCTCAAAACTTTTATGTTCTGCACTGCCTATGCAACTTGACCTTTACTCTTTTTATGCATTTCATTTTTTTATTTATTCTCTCCTCTTATACACTTTTTTAAATATTTTTTTTATTTGTTTTTTATCTGTATTTCTAATCTAATGTTCTTATTTACCTCGTGTAAAGCACTTGAATTGCCTTTGTATACGAAATGTGCAATATAAATAAACTTGCCTTGCCTTACACAGATTACAGTAAATGACATTACAAAATATGCAGAATGAGTCTCATAGTTTATAATTCATTTCTGAAGGTGCGTGAGCTGGAGGCAGAGGTTGAAGCTGAACAGAGACGTGGAGGAGACGCTGTTAAAGGTGTCCGTAAATATGGGAGGAGAGTGAAGGAACTCACATACCAGGTATACCAAGCTTACTTTGTGACAGTGTTCCTATTGACTAAATGACCATATTAAAAGATATGCCAATTATTAATGGTCATTCATGTTTGTGTTCATACTTACATTAGACTGAAGAGGACAAGAAGAATGGCGTCCGGCTGCAGGCTCTGGTAGACAAGCTGCAACTGAAGGTGAAGGCCTACAAGAGGCAGGCTGAGGAAGCAGTAAGTTGAAATCATGTAAAAATGCTTCACCTATTTGCAAACGTTTTCACAATTTTTACTCTAGTCTTAGGATTTGCAATGAGAATTTATGATGGTTTCACAGGAGGAGCAGGCCAACACTCACCTGACAAAGTGCAGGAAGATTCAGCACGAGTTGGAGGAGGCTGAAGAGCGAGCTGATATTGCCGAGTCTCAGGTCAACAAACTGAGAGCTAAGAGCCGTGACTCTGGCAAGGTAAACATAAGTTTTTCATCAGTGCATGTTAATTCATTGAATATAAATGTTGAAATTACTAAAAAAAATTCTTTGGGTCTAAAAAGATGTTTATTTTTCACAGGGAAAAGAAGCAGCTGAATAAGTTCTCTCATTAAAAGCATCACAAGAAGTCATAACATATGATGACATTGTTGATTGCATACAATAAATGTTACCACAAATATTTCTCTTTTGTCTGTTATTTATTCAGTAACATTTTATAAAAGAAGTTGTATTTACATGAGTTAATGCATTAATTAATGGTGAACAAATGCTTAACTAAGGCATGAAAAATGTCTTCATGTTAACTAAGTAATTAACAAATGCATTTGTAAATGCAGTAATTTAACTGTTTGTGACCTATTTATGACTGACCTGTCTCAGTTTTGGAACTTCCTCTTCCATTAATAAACCGTTTACTAACATTAACAAAGCATGCCCAAAACTGTACTCATCACATCTCCCTTTAAAAGATCTTCATGCTTCATTAATGGTTTCCTGCTGATTAGTTGACATTGTTAACTCTTAAATAACCCATGTCACATTACCTGTTGTAAAATGACAGCTCTTCATGCTTTACCAATGGCTTATACAAGTCTGTGTGAAACATTACTTAAGGGTTCCCTGGCAATGATGCATCCAGTTGGTTTTTGAACTGGTTGGTTTTCGAACTCGAACGGCTTACTACAGTCAATAAGACATGAATTAAAGAAAGGGGCTCTTTATACTTTACAAAGGGTTACAAAAACATCTTTACAAATCATGGATGAGAGTCTAAAAGGTATTATTGTGGCGGACTCTATAGACATGATTCACCATAATCTGTGGTTTGGGTATGTTTAACACACACAGTTATACTGTGTGCTTCTCAGGGTTAAGGAGACACGGTCCCTTTAAGAAAGTCTGGTTTTCTGAGTCTGACGTCTGCTCGACGTATGTTGTGTTTTTGAGCACGAAGGAAATTGTCTTGCTCTGTGGTTAAAATAAATGACACACAAGTTGGTGTAGTCAACTAGAGAAGTTGTCCGTCTCAACTTTCCTGCCACTTCTACACTGGTGACCCCGCCGAGCTCTTCATGAACATGGTGACTACTGCAGTTTCCCTCAAACTACCGGAGTTCTGGGAATCGTCGGCCTCGGCCTGGTTCGCCCAGACGGAAGCGCAGTTCGCGCTTCGGGAGATCACCACGGACGCCACAAGGTACTTTTACGTGGTGTCGGCCCTCGGGAGTTCAACTGCATCCCGAGTGGTGAACCTCCTCAAAACTCCCCCGCTGCAGGATAAATATGAGACACTCAAAGCCCATCTGTTAAGAGCTTTTGAACTTTCCGACGCCGAGCGGGCTAGCCGGCTCTTCTCTCTGCAAGGCCTCGGCGACAGCAAGCCGTCTCAGCTCATGGACAGGATGCTGAATCTCCTGGGTGGGCACAAACACGATTTCCTCTTCATCCACCTGTTCCTGCGACAACTGCCTTCCCAGGTACGGGCTGCCCTGGCCAACAGCGCCATCACTGACTGCCGTGCTCTGGCCGAGGAGGCTGATAAATTTTTCCTGGCTGGTCAACAACACTGCGCGACCGCACTGCTTTCTGCCCCAGCTCAGTAGTGGCCCTGAGCGTCGGCCGAGCAGGCAGGCTGCTGTTCATCCAGGACACCATCTCCAGACGGCGTTTCCTGTGCGACACAGGCGTGCAGAGGAGTGTCCTGCCCGCATCGGGAGTGGACATCCTGGACACGGGCCCCCCATGGTAGCCGCTAACGGCAGCCCCATCCGTACCTACGGCACGAGGTACGTGGCGCTGTGTTTCGGCGGACAGCGGTTTCCCAACCGCAGACATGTTTACATCCACACATTGCCTCCACGATCTCTTTCTTTTTCCAACTTCTTCACTCACTAGCGTCACATCATGTGCAATCTCAGGCATGTTTTATGGCAGGTGAATCGTGCGTTTTACGGCATGTTGCGACTACGCCAGTTTATTACTCCGCGGGGGCTCCTTTTACCAAACTGATTGCTTTGGATCGGATCGGATTATAACGTTCACTGCCACCGATATCCGATCCAGCATTTTAGGCCAATATCGGCCCGATACCGATACCAAGTATCGGATCGGTGCATCCCTAATGTTAATATCCCTTGTGCCATAATCCAAGGTGAGCATTCATATAGACCCAATTCAGAGTTTAACAGAATGATATACTACCATACCAATGACTACCATAGAAAACATCAGGCTACACCGTCATAAATCTACAGAACCATAAAACAGGCAGCAACATTCACCAGCTACCTACTCTAGTTACAGGGTGAGTGTAGGCAAATCATTGGGGTTATCAAGTGGGCACTCTCCTTCCAGCATCCCAGAAATATTCAATGAGAGATACAACTGAGTCTAACTAAAAGAAGAGAAAGTAACTTAAGGTCAAGATTACAAGTAGCGAATGTGGCAAGGTGGAGGTAGGAGCAAAAAGAAAATAGCTAACCCAACGACGCCACCTAGGGACTTTCACCCCAGGAATTTTCTTGAGGAACCCTGGCTGATACCTCGATCATACACAGGCTAGTTCGTTAACTGAATGAAGACAGAGAGACGTGATTCCAAAAGAAATGCAAATTTATTAAATGATGACTGGAAGGGTCTGTGGAGAGGATCGGTTAGAAATGCAAAGAAAACTCAAGGTATGTTTTCTAAGTATGTATATGTACTAAGCACATGTGAAGGGTACTGTGAATTGACCAATCCCATCTGTTGTAGGTCCTGTCTGCCTTTGGGTGACCAGGATGATTAGCTACCCCTGGGGTCTGCTTAACCGAAGCATATTATGTCATGGTACTGGCTACTCAATTTAGTTAGTGGTAAGTAGGATATGATAAATACCTGAGGTAATTGTGGTTATTACAGTGTTATAGACCTATTACTAATGTGTCTTCTTTATTCTAGGTCTCTATCAGCTGCTGTTTTGCCTTGGCGGTCTTAAATGGTTGTTTTGCCTCTCAGTCTAAGATAAGGATTCTGTCTTGCCTGTTTTAACTGTCTGCCAGTTCTGATTGTAGGACTGTGCTTTTGTACTTTAGATTGAACCAACTGGTTGTTTTGTATTTATTCTTATGCTTTGTTTCCATTCCTTTAGTGGAGCTGAGTGCTGGCTTGTTGTAGAGGCTAGGCACTCTAGTGTGGTTCCCTTCACCATTTGTAGTGGTAAGAGCACTGGGACACTGTATTGTACACCTGTTTGCTGTGGTTGCCGTTTGCAGTGAGTACACGAGTGGTGGGTAAGTTATTGCACTCCTGGAACACGCCCTTGGTTAGTCTGCTTCTCCTTCGCTGGCCTCAGCCCACTCTCCCCCTTTTTTTTAGTTTCATAATTGCTTTTAAATACTGGAAGTGTTTTCTTAAAAGAATTACATTGTTAACACAACTAAATTATTGTAATAAACCTTTCGCTACTTTCCTTATAGAGATTTGATTTGTTTTCTTTGCATTTGCACAGACCCTTCCAGTCACCAAATATTTAATAAATTTGCATTTCTTTTGGAATCACGTCTCTCTGTCTTCATTCAGTTAATGAACTATCCTGTGTATGACCGAGGTATCAGCCAGGGTTCCTCAAGATAATTCCCGGGGTGAAAGTCCCTAGGTGGCGTTGATGGGTTAGCTATTTTCTTTTTGCTCCTACCTCCACCTTGCCACATTTGCTACTTGTTGTAATCTTGACCTTAAGTTACTTTCTCTTCTTTTAGTTAGACTCAGTTGTATCTCTCATTGTTCCTACCTCCACCTTGCCACATTCATGTGATCAACAACATTTCTCTCCATCTGCTTCCTTTCCTGTCAACATTCAGTGTGACAACAAAACAGATCCTTCTTATCTAGGCTAATGCTAGGCTTTCAAAATACAAGAGAAAACATCCCATACTTCAACCCACAGTAATGTAATAAGATCAGACAACAATAGTCGTCAAACTTATATGGATTTCATCCCAACCGCATTTGGCTTTACAGAGTTCTTGAAGGATTTGCTTTGCCTTGAATATGAATGGGGCAAGAAGACCGAGAGGATCATACACAGAGCTGACAATAGAGAGCATACTCCTCCTGGTAAGGGTCGAGTTTTTAATAGTGACATGAAAGCTGAATGTATCGCTCTCAATGTCCCAATACATCCCCAGTGCTCTTTCAACAGGTAGCTTCTCTCGATCAAGATCCAGGTTCTTTATCTGTTTAGCCTTGTCTTCGTCAGGGATGGAAGTCAGCACAGCCCGACTGTTACTGACCCATTTGGTCAGTTTGAATCCACCGAGGGAACACAAGTCTCTGAGGTCTTTAACAAGAGCTATGGCTTGTGTCTCTGTGGCCACTGTCTTGAGGCAGTCATCCACGTAGAAATTGGACTTGACTGTGTCAACTACCTCTTTATCAAATTTGTTGCAGTTGTCCTCTGCTGTCCTTTGCAATGCAAAGTTTGCACAGCTTGGAGAAGATATTGCACCAAAGAGATGGACCCTCATTCTGTATTCTTCCAGGTTCTTGCTTGTGTCACCACCTGGCCACCACAGGAATCTGAGTAAATTAGGGTCGTCACCACTGACCCGTACCTGGTGGAACATGCCCTCAATATCTGCCATTATGGCAACTCGGTCTTGACGGAACCTGAGCAAAACATCAATAAGTGAGTTAGTCAGGTCAGGACCTTGAAGGAGCTCACTGTTCAGTGATAAGCCTTTGTAAGATGATGAGCAGTCAAAAACTACACAGATGGTTCTTTTGCGTTTATGGTAGACGCCATGGTGGGGTGTGTACCATACTCCATTTTCCTGTTGTAGCTCCTCTGGTTGCACCTTCTCTGCATAGCCTTTCATGAAAATATCATTCATGAAGTCTTTGTATTCTGTAGCATAAACCTGATCCTTCTTGAATTTTCTTTTCA
Organism: Centroberyx gerrardi; assembly: GCF_048128805.1. Taxonomy (NCBI): domain Eukaryota; kingdom Metazoa; phylum Chordata; class Actinopteri; order Beryciformes; family Berycidae; genus Centroberyx; species Centroberyx gerrardi. The sequence goes on from NC_136001.1 coordinate 35,233,038, forward strand.
AGTTTAATGTCCGTTGTTTTGCCATTGGGTAGTTGTTTGGCAGGATGATGTTCCGGTCACGAAGAGGCAAAGGTAGGTGGTAATGACTGTCTTTGAGAGTTACAGAATTTGATGCAATGTCCATAAATTTTCAATCCTCAACAGACATCTGGCATTCCTCTTCATAGTCTTTCTCAGGAAAGTCATGTCTGTTGTCTTTTGACTATGTCGTGGCTTACTAACAATTGTCTGTATTGTTTTACTAGAAGTTCCTCGAGATGAACAACTGAGATGCGGTTTGCCGATGCCACAGGACGTCCATATTCATCCATCGCAGAAAGTGAATTGAGTGGACTATTAACCACCCACCCTAGTAGCTTTCTCACTGCGTAGGGGCCATTTCCCTGGCTTTGTACTCTGAATGCAGTCGGGTGGTCTTGGCTCCTGGATCAAAATCCTTTGGAGTGGTGTTTTAGGGATGGCTCCTAGCTCAGCAAACATAATTGGAGATGGTTCTGGATTCAAAAAGCTACCAGATTTTCCTTGATGGCTTTCCAAGTAATCATTCATGCCATCTCCTTGTATTTGTGAATGAGACATGGATTGGTTCTCAAACTTCTCCAGAACTTTCAATTTGGCATCAGATGCAGCTAAGTCCATTTCCAAATCCATTCTTTCAAGTTTAGTTTGGATTTGAACTTTCTCCATTGCATGTCGTTCAATTAAAGCAGCTTTCTCCAGTTCCAGTGCGTGCTTTTCCTTTAAAGCCTCTGCGCGGGCTAATAGTGCTGCTCTTTCAGCATGGAATTTAAGGCGTGTTGATGACACAGAGGAAGATGCAGCTGATCTACTTTTTGAACACTTGGAGGAACATGAACTCTGTGATGCATTGGAAATGCTGTCCTTGGGTTCAATCAGCATCTGAGGGTCCTTTTGAGAGTTTTTCCATAATTGAAACTCCTCTAAGAAGTCTATAAAAATAGACATTTTTGGTTCATACCAATCAATTCTCTCATTTTCCTTAGCCCCCTCAGATAAGTACATTTGAACAGAATTATGAATCTCTTTAAAATCATCAAGTAACATTTCAAAACCTGCTACACCTTCATTCACCCTTTCAACATTTCCACCTTGCACAAGCAAAGCTTTGATTTCATTCATTTTGCGAGTACAAGCACCAAGTTTCCCTCTGCGGGATGCACTGAGTGATTTTAGTTTATCTTCTGCCATGGCAGTATCAATTAGCAATCTATCATCAATATCATCAGCCATTGTCCCTTTAAACCTTCAGTTTCTCAGTTCAGTGAATTGTGTTAAACAATCTCTGATTTGTCTCATTTCATTCCTTTAACATCCATATTTCTTTGTTGCTTAGCATATCATATCACACATTTAAACCCCCTTTACTGCGTGGACACTTTACATGCATGTAAATACATAACCCCAGTCAATGTTCATAGTTTCAATATTCCATGTTCCGATATTCAGAGCACAACATCCTTTGTTTTGTTTGTTAAACTCTGCCATATCAGTCATTTCAACAGTTTATAGTCTTAATCCATTTTCGTTTTCATAACTCCATAAGCAAGATATCACCTTCCGATCTCAGTTCATGAGATGTCCTAATTAGTCAGCACTTTCTTCGTCTGATCAAACGATTGCAAAGAACACAGTCATTCCTAAGTTTGCCAGTACAGCGGCAGTCTACTCATGACCCGACGAATCATGGAAGTATGGAAGTAGTGCCGCCTCCTCTGGTTCAAATCCTTCCCGGGAACCGGAATCGACTGTGTCAAAGCAGCATCAATAATCCCTGGTGATCTTGCGCTTGTCCTTGTCTAGCAGAGTTTTCAGCATCCACGGGGCTTCCAGTATAGCAAGTGCGAAGTCTTTTGACTATGTCGTGGCTTACTAACAATTGTCTATATCCACTGTAAAACGGGAAGTTGTATGTTTCTGACTCTTCTTGCTTTCAAAAACTTCGCCAATGCAGTTCCAAACTTGTTGCAAAAGACATATTTATTTTCCGTCTCCATATAGGTGTTGAAAACATCAATAAATAAAACAAACATGACCAAACAAAAAGCAAGCGGAAAACAGGTCAAAAGACTTTACCGCTTTCCCGTCTGAACTAAGCCCACCTGTTCCCACTTTGTCCTGCCTAAATAGAGACATACGTCCCATCCGGTCTATACTGCAGTCACAATACATAAAAATGAGCAGCAGAGGGCAGACTTCTATCTACAAATAATATAACAGTAAGCATTAAGTTGTCAACATATTCATTCATTTCATCAACATCAATTTTCAATGCTGAAGAACCTTTAAGGGTCTCTTAAAAAACCTGACCTGTAGTAAAACAGGACGTAATTCACTCTATGTTATCTATTTTCTACTGTTGTACAACATAAAATCAATTTCTAATTCAAATAAATGTATTACTGTAAATCCTCTAATAGTGGCCTGTAGTCAATTAAAAGCAGGGTCTCCGATAATGGCCGGGGGCGTGGTCGACACGAACAAATAAAGGCCGGCCTCAAATACAGGCTGGGGAAAAAAACAAAGGAAACAATACTAGGTCAAAACCTAGTATATGGCTAGACCGTGTCCGTCTCCTCTCTCCACCGCTGTCCTCTCCACCGCGCCCACGGCCCACATTGATCCTCCCGATCCAAGCCCCGGACCCCCGCCGAAATCTCGGCGCCCGGCTATCGGCACTGGAACCGTGCCCCCGGGAAACTCTGGGGGCGCGCCGAAACCTCCATGCTTGTCTGTGTCTCTCTCTCCGCCGACAGAACAGAGGGCTGTCAGGTGGACTGAGCTCGCGCATATGCATCGAAATAAACGCCGATATGATATAACTGTATAGATTCTATTCTTAGCTTCAGTTAGCTTCAGCTTACATGCAAACAACGGTGGATACCGGTAAACTCCTGGTGCCAGTTTGTAACTGTAGTTTGTAGTAACGTACAAGTGCCACACGATGGCTCGGCCGGCGGAAGTCTCTGGAGCATGCCATCGTCGATTACCGTAATTATCGTAATGCATTGTAGTAACAAAAAAACGTCTACCTAATGAACCCCAACAGAAGCAGATCAGAAAACAAGGAGGCTTCATACTAAAATATGAGCAAATATACTTATCAAACAGAGGGAATTAGAAATAAAGGCCTGTCTCTAATATAAGCCTGCTTCCAATAAAGGCCTGGTACCCTCTGCAGTTGAGGTAAATAAAGGCCCGGGCCAATATTAGAGGATTTACGGTAATTGCAGTTTCTCGCCCTTGACACTTGAACACAACATAATATATTTCAATTGAGTTGCAATACATTTGAATGGAGTTACGATGTTAGCTCCGTCAAATGCGCATTTTTCGGAAACGGAGCTTGAACGCACCATAATGCAACTCAATGCAACCTTGAATTCTATCAATGTCTAAGCATTAAACAACACACTTTTTACACAATTCAACTTAAACCAAGTTATATCGATCATATTGTTCACCATTAGGTTAACAGTGGCTTTAAACAACAAAAAGAGTAACTTTAAATAAACTACACTGTTTTTACCGAGTAGACACAGCTAGCAACAAGGCAAGGTTAACGTTAGCTTACCAAGTGACGTCGAAGGAATTTTCAGAAGAATCGTCACATCAAGAAACACACCAACAGGTTTAAAACTTCCAGAGACTGTTTTTCACACACTATAATATGTACAGTGCGTCAGGATTCAACAACTACGTTTATAGCTGTAATTTCATTTAATTTATGTCAACTTTCTCTAGCTGTCGTTCGTAACACGTTTCTGTGTCCACCTCGGTGAAAAGTTCTGATAGAATGAGGCAGAGCCGCGGGGGCAATACCTTTCAACCAATCAAAGGCCACATTGCCACATGAATTAAATATGATTGGATGTCAAGGTCCTTACATTTTAGAACATGTTTTAGTACTCATAAATTCAAGTTTTTAACACTTTAGTCCTTTTTAACAAACCTAACGAAAATATAATGAAATGAACTTACAGAAATTAAATGTATTTTAATCCAATATGAATTTGTCCAATTTATTTTTCACAATGAATAATTCTCCTCATCTCTGTATTATTCTATTTATTTATTCAGGGTATCTAATATACGCTATAGTATGTATATGGTAATTTGTGACTGGGTTACACTACACTAAGCGATTTTCCGACCACTAGAGGGTGACAGAAACCGCAACACATTTTGTAAACGCACAGCAAAACTGCAGGGCGACGGAAGCCCTTAAAGCAGGGGTGGGCAACATTTTTTTCCAGAGGGCCATACTGACTTAGATAAAGTAAGTGAAGGGCCACACATTGGACAATTGAATTGAAACATGAAACACATAGTACTGAATTATGTTAAACTACATGAATTTGGTAGACATGACAGATTGCTTTACAATAGGCTATTTGCCAGCCCAGAAGGCCTAGGTCCTTGTTTCAAAAAACAAGAACTTTCTGTTAGAAAATGTTGACTTTTTTACAGCTGTATGTGTCAATCTGGTGTACTCTGAGGTTACAATGAAAAGATTTACTTAAATAAAACAATACACTTAAATGCAGTATCAACTTTTAAATTAGCCTACATCTTGCCAATTGTCTGATATGCACCACTGCATAGGTCACTGATGAAACACATTGCATTATGTTATAAATATGGACTCAAGGCAGACTGTTTTACAATTATCAAAATTTTATATTTACCATTAGAGTACATACCTGCATCAATGAATGAAGAAAATATTAATATTCACAGACACTAATTATGAACAAATACATGGTCATATTCATGAATATATACATTAATTAACTTTACTCAAATCACTTTCTGTTTTGTTAGTACTTGTGTAACTGTGTGAGACTGTTTTTACTTGTGTAGCTAACTCAAACTTTAATACCATTGCAGTACATACCTGCATCACTGAATGAAGAAAAGATTAGGCTAATATTTACTATTTATGAACAAACACATTGTCTTATACATGAATACATTAATTCATTTTCTGTTCTGTTTTACTTGTGTAACTGTAACCTATGAGAATGAATTATAACTGTGAGATATTTATGAATGACAGTGTGTCATGAAAAGCATTGCCTACCCATGTAATTTAGCCTAATGGGAACAATTGAGACGGTCACCTCTCTTTGCAAGACCATCAAAGTCTGGTGTCATGTCTGATGTTGAAATACGCAGCACAGAGGACATATGTTTATCCGTCAGCCGTGATCTGTAACGTGACTTGTTGTAGTTCATCACAGAAAAAGTTTGTTCGCACACATAAGTGGAGCCAAACAAAACAAGCATCCTCTGTGCATGCCTGCACAGGTTCGGAAACTGTGTTTCCTTCAGTGAGCCGTAGAAGTTGTCCAGTGTGGATGTAGTGAACTTTTGTTTGAGAGCAGGGTCGCACTGGATGTCAATCAGTTCTAGTTGCACATCCGGGGGCGCTTTCTCGCTGCCGAATGAAAGGGGAGAGGACACCAGCTCCAGTTCTCGTTCAATCTTAGCAAAGTCGGAGAAATGCCGGTTGAACTCGGTGTGGAGGTCTGTGAGAGTAGTGGTGTATCTGTCGGTGTGGCAGGGTGGCACATCCAGGGTAGCCAGTGTTGGGAAATGTGTGAAGCACTTGTTGGTCATTTGTCGGGAAAACAGGGTCAGCTTGGCTTTGAACGCTTGCACGTATGAATACAGCTCATGCACGAACACATTCTTCCCCTGCAACTTCAGATTGAGGTCGTTCAGATGGCCCATTACATCCACCCCGAATGCCAAGTCACACACCCAATCCGGGTCTTGCTACTCTGCAAACTCGTCAGCTTTACCGACAGTCACCAGAAACGTCCCTCTCTCCTCTCAACTCCCACACACGGCGAAACACCTTCCCCAGGCTCAGCCAGCGAACATTCGAGCGGTACAGCACGTCTGTGTGTTCTGTGTCACTTTCCTCCAGTAGCTGGATGAACTGGCGATGGTTAAGCCCTCTGGCCTGGATAAAGTTCACGACTTTCACCACCGTTTTAGCGACATGATCAAGTTGCAACACAGATTTACACAGGGATTCCTGGTGAATGACGCAGTGTAGGAAGATCAAATCTGAGTTGGGGTTGTCCTCTCTTACCCGGTCCTGTATCCTCCACAGGAGCCCGACGTTCTTCCCGGTGAGGTTCGGAGATCCATCAGTGGTCACGTTCAGCAATTTAGTCCATGGCAAGTTCAGTCTCTCCAAACATCCTGACACCCTGTCGTAGAGGTCCGATCCCCTTGTTGTCCTCCTCATCGACTCCATGGCAAGAAATTCCTCCACTATTTCAAACCTGTCGTTGATCCTCGAATGAAAATAAGTAGCTGGGCGGTATCTTTGATATCCGTGCTCTCATCCAGCGCGATGGAAAAATATGTGAAGTCAGCTGCCCTTTTTGACAATTCAGCAGACAACTCTTCATCAATTACTTCCACACACCGAGTGACTGTGCGATGAGACAGACTGACGTTTTCGAACTGAGCTATGTTGTCAGGGCACAGTATGCTAGCCGCCTCTACCATACAGTCTTTCAAAAATTCACCATCAGAGAAAGGCTTGCTCTTTTTCGCGAGCTTGTGTGACAGCATGTAGCTAACTTTCGTTGCCGATTCTTGGATGGTCGACTGCTTTGTAAAAATATTCTGCCTGGCAATTAAGTTGGAAGACAATTTCAGGGCTTTTTCTTCTCTTTAGCGCGATGACAAGTTTGTGGCATAGTTAGCATGCTTGGTCGAAAAATGTCTCTTGATGTTGTATTCCTTGAACACCGCGATACTCTCTTGGCATATCAAACATACTGCCTTTGAACCGACACTTGTAACGAAATATTTAGATGTCCACTCTTGGTTAAAAACGCGACATTCAGAGTCAACTTTTCTCTTTTTTGAAGCATTCATCATCACAACCGCTAACATTACTAACCTGTCACTTGAGGTGAGCAAGAGTCAACTTGAGGCCTTTAGTGTTAGTCCAATCTGAATGTAGACAGCGCCCTCTGTTGGAATCGAGTTAAATAGCAGTACAGACTCATTGTAGTCATTCGTTTCGAGATTTATTAACATAATGCTGCCTTTTATCGATTTTTTGGGGGTCGTTTTGTTTTCCTTTGAGGACGTTGCGGGCCGGATTGAGATGGTCCACGGGCCGGTTCCGGCCCTGGGGCCGTATTTTGCCCATGTCTGCCTTAAAGGGTAACTTCGGTATTTTTCAACCTGGACCCTATTTCCCCATCTTTTTGTGTCTAAGTGACTAAAGGGTTTTTTGAAAATTTTTGAAATTGGTACAGTATTGAGCGAGATCACTTCAGCCGGCAGCTGCGAAACAAGCTGCAATGTAATCCGATGGGGCAAATCGCACCGTCAATGTACGTCCACTAAAAGTGCTTGTTTTTGCCACTGACAGGCTCAGATTGTTATTATAAGTGTCTGACAACATTATGGAAAGGACCCTACAGAGAAATGAAACGTTTTTCTTTACCTTTCGCTTGATCCGGTCTGTGTGTAACCAAGTCTCGCTCAAGTCTCGCGAGAGTTGAGTTGTTGCAGGAAGTTACACGCAATCTCGCTCAATACTGGACCAATTTCAAAAATTGTTGTCCCCATTAGTTACTTAGACACAAAAAGTTGGGAAAATAGGGTCCAGGTTGAAAAATACCGAAGTTACCCTTTAAGGACAAACTAATGGCTAAAATAAACGTACATACAGAGAAATGTCACCATTAGCAGTCTCGCTTTGCCAGATTTTTTGATGTCCCACAATGACAACTGAAGAGGCAGGTAGCAAGTTTACTACTTGAAAACGTTTACTCGCTTGCTTCATCGATTCCGCCATTACCAGAATGTTTTTCAGGGATGGGAGGGGCGAGCGAGGAGAGAAGCTCGTTTTAAAAAAAGGAAAATCTACAACTCGGGCCAAACATGACAACAAGCCTTAGGAAAGAGGTGAAAACAACAACACAGCTGGCCCGCTTGTGGGGCTGTTTGTCATTACGTCTCACGGAAATCTCCACATAGCACACGCTAGTTTCATGATTGGTTATAGGGTCTGAAATCGCTTATTGCAGGTTTAAATATCAGAATTTTACTAAATTTTGACTTTTTAAAGGGGTGAAAAGTGGAGGGGCAAAAAGACAATTTTGCCCCAATTTCCAAGGGGCAGTAGCATGATATTCAGTCTGAATGGCCATTTGTTACCACTCCATTATTCAGTCTGAGATTGCCGCCACATGTTAGCCGTTTGTGTGGGGTGTTGATTTTCCCCTAACCAATCACTAGTGACTGACGTATCTGGCCACTCTGACATTATTTTCAGTGACACTGATGCTGGCCGTTTTTACTAATTTTACCAAGAATGTCAGTTGTTTTTGACAAAAGTATAATCTTTGCAAAGAATATGTTGGTTAAGGGGTGATTTCAACAAACATTATGCCAAAACACCAATGAAAAACCATTGCAGGAACGGTTCAAACTTTAGTCCTGCCCACAAAGGTGCTGATTGGCCCGATCATTTTTCCGAGCTAGAAATCACCGTTGAATAGAGCAACACCAGACTCTCTGAATCGCTTGACAAAATCTGAAGAGTGGGTGGGACGCAATTCAGGAGTCTGGAACCAGGCTAAAGTGGAGGGGCATCTGCCTAACTTGCTTAATGGTGTAGGCGCCAGTGCATATCAGTTGTTATGTTTGCCAGGGTTGATATCAGCACTGTTGGCCTGACACACAGTGCTTGATACAGCCGGTGGGGATAAACGCCAAGGAAGAGGAGGGGGAAGGCGTTGTGGTGCTGTCTTGCTACGGGGACAGATGGACGAGAGGGACGAGCTGGAGGAAGAGTGTGGAATGTGGAAGAGTGCAAAATAGGAAGGAGCGGGCAATGGGTCGGGGGTTGAGTTTGATACCAGCATCAACAAGTTCTTCCATTTTGTCGGTGAACCCCAGATGAGCGCCGGTGGGAGTAAGGAGGGGGAAAAGCGAGGGCAAAGGGGGAGAGTGACCAGGAGGTCTGAAGAGACTGGGGCCGACAGTTGTTGTCCAAAGGCTCTGGCAGGTCACATAGAATATCTTGGCTCTGAGAGTGCTGCTGATCTGTTTGTTGTGGCTAGACAGGAGGCAACTCAGACTGGTTGGCCTTGGGCTGCTGATATCGCGACTGCAGTGCATTAGGGTGGGGTGCGGTGGAGTAGTGATGATTCCCCATTAGTAGTTTCACCCCTAATCTGGCCATCAGGTTTGAAAAGGTTTTTACGCCCCCAGAACAGATTGAAATGATCAATAAAGCTTAGTCCTTTTGAACTGCAGGTTGTGGAAAGCCATGAGTTCAGCGCTAGGAGTCTGCTTAACTTGTTGATTCCTCTGTCCACTGTTGATAGGGGACCACTGATAAATGACTGACTCTTTAGTTGGCTATGTCTGTCAAACAATTTTATAAAGTCCAGCATTAGCAGCTCTGACTGCCCTCATTTGTCCCCACATGAACAATGATTTGATTTATTCTTGGGTGATCAGACAGTGTCTGGGGGGTTTTATCATTGATGTCACTAACCATTGCGCCCGTTTTTAACATCTTACCGCTAATGTCTCTAATAGCAGAGTCTCCCACAATAAGAGTGGACAGCCCGCCTGATCCGTTGGGGGACCACAGTTTAGTCCTTTGACTGAGTGAGCTTTTTTGACCTTACTTCCTCTGCACACCATAATTCATCCTTGTTCTCTCTTGTGCAACTGGTCAGCAGTGCCCTCTGTTTCCAATTCCAAGATTTTGTAACAAACCTGTTCTCCACTCGCAAGGTTGAAGGTGACTGCAGTCACTGATTTTTTTGCATCTTTAGTTGGCCGTCTGCTGGTGCAGGTGCCCGGTGTTGAATGAGCTGGCTTCCTTAGCTGTGTTCCATGCTGGACTACAGCTCTGCTTTTATCCTTAGGCTTTGCACCAAACTTGTGCCAGCAGTTAGTATTCTCTTTAGCCTCAGAGGGCTTTCTTTGTACTGGCTCAGTTTTACCAAGCTTTGGAAAAGTTATAGTATTATTTATACTAGGGTTAGGGTTAACTAGTTCTTCATTTCGAGCCTGCTTAGCTGTACTAGGTTGTATCAGCTCACCAGTAGGAGACATTTGGGGCCTGATGGGTCTATTCAGACTGACAAAAAGAGACTGGGAAAAATGAGTTCGCCGGCCTGTTTCAATCCGCTCATTGTAGTGACTCCAGGACCCAGACCAGAGACAACGTAGATGTAAGGCGGTCTTGGTGCTCTTGTCTTATATTTTTCTTTTGTATTGTGCAGTACGCCGTAATTCTCAATTAAGTTCCTTGCAGGACACTGTAGTTCTCAAATTCATTTTGCACTACACTGCAAGGTAAGCTGTTGTAAAGGATTGTACCTGGATTGTTTTAATTAAAGCCTTGACACCAGTATGTCCATTAAAACACAAGGACCCAAAGATCGCACTCTTCCATTTATTGATGCAATGATGATAGTAGTTGCGTTTAGAAGGTGGAAGGATGTATGGATGATTTTATCTGCAACACAGCAAATACAACATAAATAACCATCATTTAACAAAGAAATAGTAATGTTCCTATTACTATTCAAACAAAGGGTTTAAACTTACATTTCAGCAATGCATCCAAGTTCTATTAATCATCATTAGTTAAGGTAGGGAGGTAAACCTAAAGAAACAAACAAGCATCATTGATTAACACTAAGTCACAGAATAATGGATATTTATAATCAACATTACACTATCAATTAACAAACTTACTTCTGACAGAGCTGCACCAAACACACTGCATTCACACTGGACAATGGTAAGAGGTTCGGCTAATTAACACCAGGTGTATTTGAAGACTTGATGGTCCGCCTACCAAGCCAGGGATAGGTGGTAAGGCCTGTCTGTCAGGGCCTGCCTACCAAGCCACGGATAGGAGGCCTCTCTGTCAGGCTTGTGATTTCTAACAGCTGTGTTAAATGATGATCTGCAACATTTATTAAAATATCAGAACTAAAACAACCCATCCACTTTATCTGTTCATGCCGTTTTGTTGTTGAAGATGTTTGGTTAGATATGGATGCCGGTTTGAGCAGCAGATTGATTTATCTATGCCGAAAAAAGAAAGTCATTGTTGTTGCCATGATTTTGGCAAGCGTGTAGTAGCACTTGTCAATGTAAACGATGCAGGGTGCCGAGGTAGTTTAATTTCTACTTAATTATTTATTTGTGTATTATAATATCTAGAAGGCTGTACATGATTTTATTTTAATGGAAGAATTACTGAAAGAATCATCTTATTTTGCAAGTAACCTGCAAGTTCCCGTCCCGTGCAATTGGTGATGTCAGCACCTGTGCTTTCATCATACAGTAGCAGGAGTTGGCCGGGCTTGATGTGCTGGGACGGCTTGTACACAACCCAATGCTGTAAAGTCTGGCCCCATGTGGCGTGGGGCTGTAATCCTTTGCTTGGAAGACCTAGGCATGGGAAGGGGACTAACAGGTCAACTCCACCCCCGACTGCTTGGGCCAATCACCCACCCAGCTGTAAACAAGATTACTGAAACCGAAACCAGAAGCAATTATTTTCACTTGAATCAAGTGACCCTAGTAAGGGACGTATGAGATCCTTGGGCCAACCCCCTAGGGAAGCCCAAGGGAGGAAAAGCCTGTTCCAGTTCAAGTCCAAGACCAGACTGGGATGCTGGAATGTGAGAACTCTATATCAGGCAGGGAAGCTAGCGCAACTAGCCAAGGAGATGAGAAGATACAATGTCAGTGTAATAGGAGTTAGCGAATGTAGATGGAACACCTTTGGGGAAATCACCACAGCCACAGGAGAGAGGTTTCTGTATTTGGGGAAGGAGAGAGAAGAGGATCCACATATGCAGGGTGTTGGCTTAATTCTCTCCAAAGTCGCTGCCAGAAGCCTTCTTGAGTGGGAACTAGTTTCAGAAAGGATCATCACTGCTAGATTTGCATCCAAGGGTCAAAATATCACCATCATCCAGTGCTACGCACCAACAAACTTGGCCGAAACGGAAGAGAAGGAGAAGTTCTACCAACAACTGCAAGCATCAACGCAGAAGACCCCAAGGAGAGACATCCAGATAGTCATGGGAGACATGAATGCCAAGGTGGGGAGGGACAACAAGAACTAGAAGGGTACCATGGGGACAGAAGGGCTTGGGGAAATGAACGAGAATGGAACTCTCTTTGCGGACTTCTGTGCCTTCAGTGAACTGGTAATTGGAGGGAGCTTATTCCCACACAAGCCCACACACAAAGCCACATGGATCTCTCCCGATCTAAACACAGAGAACCAGATTGACCATAGCAGACATTGACTCCGACCACCACCTGCTGATAGGAGAGTTTAGACTAAAGCTAGCTGCTAAGACAAGGGCACGTAGTCGGGCACAGAGAAGGTTCGACATCAGAAAGCTAAGGGATCCACAGGTCAAGCAGGATGCAGGGCTCACACTGAAAAACAGATTTCTTGTATTAGCAGGAGCAGAAGAGGTTGAGGAAGAATGGGGGAACTGCAAGAAGGCCTTCACAGAAACATGCGAACATGTTTTGGGGTATACTAAAAGGGAAAGAAAAGACTGGATCTCGGATGACACCTGGCAATCCATAGAGGAAAGAAGGGACCTCAAGCACAAGTACAACAGGGAGTCCAACACTGCAAAGAAAGAACAACTGAGGCAAGAATACCAACAAAAGAGCAGGATGGTGAAGAAGAAGACAAGAAGGGATAAGAGAAGACATGTTAATGAGCTAGCATGTGAGGCAGAAGTGGCAGTTAGAGAGCAGAACATGAAAGAACTTTACAAGATCACGAGACAACTGGCGGGGAAGAACAGGACCACCAGCTGACCAGTGGAAGACAAACAGGGCCAAAGTCCAACAGCTGGACCGCTGGAGGGAACACTTCGAAGAACTCCTGAACAGACCTCCCACAGAAATAACACCAGAGATCAACATGGAATTAACTGAAACCCTAAAGGTCAACTGTGGGAGGATGTCAAAGGATGAAATCACAAGAGCCATCAAAAAGTTGAAGGTGGGCAAAGCACCAGGAGCTGACAACATTACCCCTGACATTCTGAAAGCTGACACAAAAGCAACCACTGAGATTCCCTACCACCTCCTTAACAAGATCTGGGACACGGAAGTAATCCCGAGAGAATGGAAGACGGGCTTAATGGTCACCATTCCTAAAAGAGGAAACCTCAGTGAGTGCAACAACTGGAGAGGCATAATGCTACTGTCCATCCCCAGCAAAGTTTTCTGTAGAATAATTTTAGACAGGATACAATCGGCCCTGGACAAGCAGTTAAGGAAAGAGCAAGCTGGAAGGAAGGATAAATCATGCACAGACCATATTGCCACACTTAGAATCATTGTGGAACAGTGTATAGAAAGGCAAGCCCCCCTTTATATTAATTTTGTGGACTTTGAAAAAGCCTTTGACAGCCTGGACAGGGAAACGTTGTGGAAACTCCTAGGTCACTATGGTCTACCCTCTAAAATCATAAATTTAATAAAGAACATGTACCAAGATTTCAATGGCCATGTCATCTGCAGGGGCAAGCTGTCAGACACCTTTGCCATCACAGCAGGAGTACGGCAAGGTTGTCTCCTTTCTCCTTTGATTTTCCTGGTCGCAATTGACTGGATCATGAGGAGAACAACCGAAAAAAAAAAACGGACAGGAATCCAGTGGACCTTGTTCACCCAGCTCGAGGACTTGGATTTTGCAGACGACCTAGCACTAGTCTCCAAAAACCACACACACATGCAGCAGAAGACAGATAGACTACAGGATAGCAGTGAGCAGCTTGGACTTAAGATCAATACGGGAAAAACTAAGACCATGAGAATATACCCGAAAATACTCGATCCCATCACACTCAGGGGGGAGGCCATAGAGGACGTGGAGCATTTCACCTACTTAAGGAGCAACATCAGCAGGGTTGGAGGAGCAGACAAGGACATAGAGCTACGCATTGGTAAAGCACAGCAGGCATTCAAGATACTACGGCCAATCTGGTTATCAAACCAGCTCTCCAACAACACCAAGCTACGTATCTTCAATACCAACGTGAAGACTGTCCTGCTCTATGGTTCTGAGTCGTGGAAAACCACCAAGGCACTCACAAGCAAGATACAGGTGTTTGTCAACAAATCCCTACACTACATCCTAAAACTATGGTGGCCCATCAAAATCACAAATGAGGAACTGTGGAGGAATACCAACCAGGAAGACATAGCTACCACAATCAAAAGAAGAAAATGGAAATGGATAGTCCACACCCTTAGGAAGGACACAAATAACATCACAAGACAAGCCCTGGACTACAATCCACAGGGAAAGAGGAAACAGGGTAGGCCAAGAAACACCTGGAGACGTTCCACGCTTCAAGACTTGGAGGAAATCAAAGTAAGCTGGCAGGAAGCAAAAGCCTGGGCCCAGAAGAGAGTGAGATGGCGAGCTCTGGTGGACGCCCTATGCCCCTAAATGGGGTAAAGAGGTTCAAGTCAAGTAAGTCAACCTGCAAGTTCTAAAAAATCAATTTGGCACTATCCTGCAAGGTTGCTGTGCCTGATGATGACTGATACAAAAGAGTTCATGACAAGAAAATAAAAGTCTCACCAGATTCAAAGAACCACGACTCTGTTTCTCTCCTGCAAGACACTCCTTAACTCCTTAATCCTTAACACAACACAGAGACTAACTTCAACTGGGTGTGCGGGAGAGGCGCCTGCTTACTAGGGGGCACAGATATAGAAAAAATATCCATCCTCTTATATGCAGATGGCATTGTCTTAATTTCTGAAACTGAAGATGTCATGGTCCCTGCCTAGCCTTGTTTGTGTGTGGGCGTGGTCTCCCTTCCCTGTTCTCCTGGCTCCCAGCTCAGCTCGTTCTGCGCACCAGTCGGGTATCAGCTCATCACCAGTCTGCTCACCTGCCTCTCATCATTTCATCAGCCCACAGTATATCTACCCCGGCTCTCCATCCACTCATCGCCAGATTGTTCCGCCTAAGTCGTGGTAGACACTCTCTCGGTCACGCTGTAGCTATCATATCAAAGTGTGTTCTTGTGTTCCTTCGTGCCTGTCATCTCATCATGTTTCTCCTGTGTCCAGGATTTCTCTGTGTGTCTCGCCGCCTGCCTGTTTCCCTGCTCGTCTCCCTGCCTGCCCACCTAAACCACCGTGGATCATCATCCGTCTGCCTGTCTCCCTGTGTGTTTCCCTGCCTGCCTGTTTGAACCACTATGGATCATCACCCGTCTGCCTGTCTCCCTGTGTGTCTCCCTGTCTGCCTGCCACGCTTCCCTCGTCCCATGCCAAGTCCTGCACCTTCCCTGCAAATAAACCTTTTTCCTTGCCAGCACCGCCTTGTCTGTGTCCTGCATTTGGGTCCTCATCACACGATCCCTAACAGAAGAAGAATTACAGGAGATGCTAGACCTTGTCCATAGCTGGTGTCAGGATTGGAAACTGAACATAAATGTTGACAAAACAAAGGTGGGGCATTTTAGAAACCCATCAGTTCCCTAGACTTTGTTCAGATTTTCATGTGGCCCTTCACCAATGGAAGTCATTAAGGAGTATACATATTTGGGGCTGATCTTAACAGAGTTTTTAAACTATGACGAAACTGTTAAGCATCTGGCAATGCATGCAGATAGAGCTCTGGGTGCTTTCATAGCCAAATGTAAATCTTCCTTTTACATGTTTTACCAAACTGTTTGAATCTCTGGTTTTATCCATTCTGACGTATACTGCTGCTGTCTGGGGTTACAAAAGCTATTCTTGTGTCAATGCTGTCTTTAACAGAGCATGTAGATTTTATCTAGGAGTTGGTAAATACACCCCAACTGCTGCCATACACGGTGGTATGGGTTGGAAAACTCTATGGCAACGCCAGTGGTCATGTATTTTTAAGAATTGGCAGAGGCTTTGTAGCATGCCTGACAGTCGACTCTGTAAACGTGTTTCTGTGGGCTTCCCAGCTGACTAATGTAAAAAACGTATATGTGGCCTGGTAATGAATGATGCAACCGGACACAGAGCAAAACTCTTTTCTGGGTCTTTTATTCCCCAAGCAAATCATACCCCGCTATCTAAACAGCCCAAAAACACTCTCTACCCATTGTTCACCTGGCTACATTCTCCCCTGCTACAAGTCAACGTCCTCGGTGACTTCCTACACATCTACCACTCTCTTAAGTTTTCGGGTACAGAGAACCATCTGGACTAATAGACACCGCATTGCACACTGACCTAGGTAAGTGAAACGGGTTTTTGTTCATCCCAGCTGTTGTTCTCTGACTTCTGCGCAGAGGGGGAATGGGTGTGTCTACCCTGACATTCCCCTCCTTTCTCTTCCTTGGGGCGGGCACAGACCTCACCTCCGATTCATCAGCAGGTAAGCCGATACTCTCCGACATGGGATGAGGGCAGGGCAATGGTTCCGCCTCCAGGTCATCATCAGGTATGTCACTTATCTCCCGCCCAAGTGCATCCTCACTCTTCTCCACGCTCTCAGCTACATCACCCGAATGGCTTTCTGACTCGTCAGTCATCAGAACACTCTCTACCCATTGTTCACCTGGCTACATATATGTACACTGTGAGAACTTTTTTTTAGCTCTTTGCATATGTCCCACCTTGCCCGCGCAGATATAGTTTATTCAAGAAATGTCTAAAAGAATTTTGACATTGCAGTGTCAGAGAGTGATGAACAGAAATGGTTTCAGTTAATAAATAAACCTGAGGGTAAGAAACTGCGCAGCTATTGCCTATTTAAAAGTGCTTTTAAACAGAGCCATATGCACAAAGTATCTTATCAAGGCAGCAAAGTGCCTTTGCTAGATTCAGATGTGGAGTTATTATTTTTTTTAACTTTCAAGCCATGTTGCAAATTGTAATAAGTACAATGAAATAAATACATTTTTAAATAAATTGTGTGTAATTTTAGCTGGTAAACATTGTATCAAGGAATGTGCCAAAGCCTGCCACCTCATCCTTAACAGAAGACAGTCATTCATGAGTGTGTAAATTTTATAATGCAATACTAAGATTGTTCTATAATATGACCTCTATTTTGTTTGTGTGTGCGTGTGTATGTATGTATATGTGTATCTATGTTTTTGTATGAATGTATGTACTTATATGTGTGTATATTTTTGTATATATATACTGTGTGTATATATATATATATACATATAAAATATATAATATATAATAAACTTTATTTGTATAGCACCTTTCTAAAAGAGTTTACAAAGTGCTTTACAGAAAACAAGAACTAAAAGACAGAAGACAGACAGTAACACAAGAGACAGACCATAATGGATAGCACTGAGTAAAAACACAAGATTTCAAAACAGGATAAAACAATTACATGAAGGCCAATCTGTAGAAGTCAGTCCATCCAGGATTTCGCTGAGTTTTTTTGTGATTATTGCGGCCAAAAATGCTTGATTTTGCTGCGGCTTTTCTCAAAAATTGCGATACAATTTTTGAGGTTTTATGTGCTCTTTTTGCGGTAAAATTGCGGGAATTGGGAAGAATTGCAAGCAAAGGAAAAAAATGTTTCTCTCTCTCTCTCACGCACGCACACACACACACACACACACACACACACAGCCTCCCCCTATTCTCTCCCACTCTCCGTTTAAGCTATTAACTCTTCCAAGAGCTTGAATTTTGCACTCACCTCGATTCTTGCAGCACTCATTTTGTTTTGTTTTGCACGGTCTATGGCAGTAATTTTTGTTGGCAGGTGAGCTTTGTTCATCTTCCACCTGAATGCGCGCTGCGATGACGTAAGTTACCACGACACCGAATGCGACAACTGGTCCAAATCACAAGCGGTCTGTTGATTTGGCCATTTCATGTGGAAAAGTTGCAGCAATTTTGCAAAACTGCAAGCTCTCGCAAATATTGCGGAGATTTCTTGAATTTGCATTAATTATTACGATTGCAAAATCGCAAGTTCCTGGAGGGACTGAGAAGTGTGTCTTGAGAAATGATTTGAAAGAAGACAGATTTTGCTAACCTAATTTCCTCTGGCAGGCTGCTCCACAGTGTAGGGGCTCTAATGGCAAATGCCCGATCACCTTTAGTTTTCAGTCTAGACTGAGGAACAGTCAGCAGAGCTCTGCCTGAAGATCTCAAGCTGCGCCCTGGCTCGTAAGGGGTTAGCATATCTGAACTGTAGGTAGGCGCTAGGCCTAAACGAGCTTTAAAAGTGATCAGAAGGATCTTGAAATCAATTTGAAAAATGACTGGTGGTCAATGGTAACCAGTGGAGGGACACAAGGATTGGAGTGATGTGATCCCTACGTTTGGCACCTGTTAAAACTCTGGCAGCTGCATTCTGTATGAGCTGGAGGTGTGAGAGGGAGTTCTGACTGAGGCAGGAGTAGAGGGAGTTGCAGTAGTCAACACGGGAGAAGATGAAGGCATGAATGACCTTCTCTAGATCAGTAGGAGATAAGAATGGTTTGATTTTGTATATGTTTCTCAATTGAAAACAGGACTGCATTACCCTCTTCACCTGCTCATCAAAGGTCAGGTTGGAATCAAAATATAACCCTAAATTTCTGGCCACTGGCTTCACGTTTGCAGAAAGGCTACAAAGTTTATTTGAGATTAAAGTATTAGCAGTAGGTGGACCGAAAACTAAGATTTCTGTTTTGTTGTCATTGAGCTGTAAGAAATTTTGAGACATCCAGGACTTTATGTCAGCGAGACAGTTGTGAAGGATGTCGAGGCGGTCAGGGTCATTAGGTTTGAGGGGGAGGTATATCTGGGAATCATCAGCATAACAGTGGAAAGAGACGTTGTGTTTGCAGATGATGTGACCAAGTGGGAGCATATACAAGGAGAATAAGATGGGGCCTAAAATTGAACCTTGCGGAACCCCGCAGGAGGAATGTGATGAGGATGACAAATAATTACCTATGGTGACAGAGAAAGTTCTATTGGTGAGATAGGAGCTAAACCAGAGAAGTGCTGTGTCAGTAATACTAACCCAGTGCCGTAGGTGGTCGATCAAGGTTGAATGATTTACTGTATCAAAGACAGCGGTTAGGTCTAAGAAAATCATAATAGTACAGTTACCTGCATTGGCAGCTAGCAGGAGGTCATTAGTTACCTTGAGCAGTGCAGTCTCTGTGCTGTGAAGTGGTCTAAAACCTGACTGAAATTTCTCAAATATGTTATTGTAGTTCAAAAAGGGCAGCACCTGAGTCAAAACAACCTTCTCTAGAATTTTTTTGAAAGAAAGGGCAGTTTTGAAATAGGCCTGTAGTTGTTAGGGATTGTAGGATCTAGGTTGGGTTTCTTCCGGAGGGGCTGGACTATTGCATGTGTAGTGAGTGACACTGTGTGCCTGGGAGGGAGGTAGAAGAGAGTGGGTGAGTGATTGCACCAGTGATGAGGAGGCAAGTGACTGCACCTGTGGGGGGGAGTGTTTTAGAGAACGGAGTAGTATTGAAAGGAGCAGATTGAGCGGGCGCTCGTGTCTCTGGAGAGCGGAGCTCGGTGAACGTTACGGGGCGGTAGCCCAGCCGAGCGACTCGTATTGCACTCATTACTGGAGGGTGGCTGCCGTTTGCACGCCGTTTAGGGCTGCCGACGGTGAAGATAGGTAGCGGGTCGTAGGGCGAGGTTCCTGTATGAGGCAGGGCTGGGATAAGGTAGCGGGGATATAGGAGTGCCTTTGTCCGCTCTCCAGCCTGTTGTCGAGGCTCTCCTGCAGCACGTGGAGACGCCTCACTGCGCTGGACCGGCAGTTTCCCCCACAGCAGACTCTGACTGAAGCTGGACCAGCGCCAAAGCTCAGACCCCAGGGGAGGGTCTCGCACCCCGGGAAAGTTAAGTGGTTTTAAAAAGACTTATTTACTTGGTGGTGTTTGTCTTGTCGCATGTAGTTCAGTGTTAAATGTTATTGATTTTAAAAGAGCAGCTAGAGGCAATGAATAAATACAAGACAAATATTTGTGGTAACATTTATTGTATGTAATCAACAGCGTTGTCATATTTTATGACTTCTTCCAATGCTTCTAATGAAAGAATTTATTCAGCTGCTTCTTTTCCCTGTGAAATATAAACAGTTTTAGACAAACCCAAAGAAGATTTTTCAGTAATTCCAAAGTTAATATTCAATGAATTAACATGCACTGATGAAAAATGTGTGTTTACCTTGCCAGAGTCACGGCTCTTAGCTCTCAGCTTGTTGACCTGAGACTCGGCAATATCAGCTCGCTCTTCAGCCTCCTCCAACTCGTGCTGAATCTTCCTGCACTTTGTCAGGTGAGTGTTGGCCTGCTCCTCCTGTGAAACCATCATAAATTCTCATTGCAAATCCTAAGACTAGAGTAAAAAATGTGAAAACGTTTGCAAATAGATGAAGCATTTTTACACTTACCGCTTCCTCAGCCTGCCTCTTGTAGGCCTTCACCTTCAGTTGCAGCTTGTCTACCAGAGCCTGCAGCCGGGCGCCATTCTTCTTGTCCTCTTCAGTCTAATGTAAGTATGAACACAAACATGAATGACCATTAATAATTGGCATATCTTTTAATATGGTCATTTAGTCAATAGGAACATTGTCACAAAGTAAGCTTGGTATACCTGGTATGTGAGTTCCTTCACTCTCCTCTCATATTTACGGACACCTTTAACAGCGTCTCCTCCACGTCTCTGTTCAGCTTCAATCTCTGCCTCCAGCTCACGCACCTTCAGAAATGAATTATAAACTATGAGACTCATTCTGCATATTTTGTAATGTCATTTACTGTAATCTGTGTAAGGCAAGGCAAGTTTATTTATATTGCACATTTCGTACACAAAGGCAATTCAAGTGCTTTACACGAGGTAAATAAGAACATTAGATTAGAAATACAGATAAAAAACAAATACAAAAAAAATATTTAAAAAAGTGTATGAGGAGAGAATAAATAAAAAAATGAAATGCATAAAAAGAGGTAAAGGTCAAGTTGCATAGGCAGTGCAGAACATAAAAGTTTTGAGCCAAGTTTTAAAAGTGGTCAAAGTCGGGGCACTTCTGAGATCTTCTGGAAGTTTCTTCCAGCTATGTGTAGCATAATAACTAAATGCTGCCTCACCATGCTAAGTTTTAACTCTGGGGATAGTTAGCAGACTGGTCCCATATGATCTAAGGGGTCTTCAAGGGGTTATTATGGTAAGAGCAAGTCAGAGATGTATTTAGATTCTAAACCATTGAGCGATTTTGTTTTATCTTACCCTGGACTCCAGTTTCTGGAGCTGTTTCTTGCCACCCTTCATGGCCAAGTTCTCAGCCTCATCCAGGCGGTGCTGCAGGTCCTTGACTGTGATCTCCAGGTTCTTCTTCATCCTCTCCAGATGAGAGCTAGTGTCCTGTTCTTTCTTCAGCTCTTCAGCCATCATAGCAGCCTAGAAAATGAATAATTTATGTTAATTAGAAATGCCATACGAATTCATGTTCTTCCAGATGTATGGATGAGATCTGGATGACTATGAAATAAAATGTAAACCCACATCAGTGATGGCTTTCTTGGCCTTCTCCTCTGCATTCCTTGCTTCCTGAACACTGTCATCTACTTCACTCTGGACTTGGACCAGGTCAGCCTCCAGCTTCTTCTTTGTGTTCATAAGGCTTGTATTCTAGGAAGAGGAAGGAAAAATTCAGTTTAGCAATGACTATAATGATGTGCACGTATTATTTAAAAATGTATTGATTATAGAATTAGTGAAGAAATTATTTTGTTTACTTGAGAGTGCAGCAATCCAACACGCTCACTAGCATCCACCAGCTCTTGCTCAGCCACTTTACGGCCTCTCTCTGTCTGTTCCAGACCAACCCTCAGCTCTTCAATTTCAGCCACCATGAGACCATTCCTACGCTCAACCATAGCAGCTTGCTCCTTGAGGTCTTCCTGCGCTCTGAGAGCATCATCAAGGTGCAGCTGGGCATCCTAATGTTAAGATTGTGTTGTAGAAACAGACAAAGATCAGAATTTTGCTGCACATAGAATGGCATGTACAGTTGTCATGTGATGTACCTTCAGTTGTCCCTGGACATTCCTCAGCTGCTTCTGGGCCTCAGAAGCCTGGCGGTTAGCATGGCTCAGCTGAATCTCCATCTCATTCAGATCTCCCTCCATCTTCTTTTTGATTCTCAGGGCATCGTTCCTGCTCCTGACCTCAGAGTCAAGAGTAGTCTGCATGGAGTCAATCACCCTCTGGCTGTTCCTCTTGATCTGCTCCATCTCCTCATCTTTCTCTGCCAGCTTTCTGTCAACCTCACCTTTGACCTGGTTGAGCTCCAGCTGGACACGCAGAATCTTGGACTCCTCATGTTCCAGAGTTCCCTAAAATGTAACAAATATTAAAACATAGCCCATTTTTCCATCTGAATGTAATATTGGGCATGTCTCTATTGTTCAATAAGACATGTCAATTTTACGGACAAAGGAAAACATATACATTAGCAATTCTAATGTTAAGCTTTCCAGTTGAAATTTCACCTCAGCCTCCTCAAGAGCTGTCTGGATCTCTGACTTCTCTGTCTCCACCTGCTTCTTGGACTTCTCCAGCTCATGGATGCTTTTTCCAGTCTCACCAATCTGTTCAGTCAGGTCTGAGATTTCCTCTGCAGAAGGTTGTATATGTATAATATTGCCAAAGTCAAAGAATGAAGGCTATGTATCTCATTCTAACTGATAGACAGTTAGTTAAAGCCGCTAGGTGTAGAATTTGTATCTGATTATATCATCCTCCAATTAATTTTGATACCATAAAAGTTTGTCAGTAGAAAAATGAGACCATTGTGTAGAAAATTTTTGGTTTGGTCTATGTGTTGCTTTCAGTCTGTTCATTCTCTGTGTCCGTGGGTACGAACTGGCGCAAAGTGCTGTAAGTCCAAAGGAGGCGTCTCAACCACACCAGGAAGACAACAGTGTGAATGCAGGCTAGTTGCTTAGATTGAACAGCATGAAGCTAATCAATATGGCAGATGGTGGTAACATGGAAGACAGAACTCTAACTGCTGGACCCTCTGTAACAAAACAAAACAAGAAGCCTATAACAGAAGAGGCTAAAAGAGCTAAGAAGGTGAGGGAGGGGAGCGTGAGACCCGGAGCTCCCGGTAGCCCCACGGATCGATCAGCTTGAAGTACCCCTTTCCCGGCCCCCCGGAACATGGCAGATCGGACCCAGCGGTCACCAAACCCTGTGAGCCCCACGGACCCATCGGCGCCGAGCATTAGCTCTATATGAGGCTACGGCTGATTATCAAAACCAAGAATGCCAAGTCAATACTTGTGTTCTTGTGGAGAACGTTCTTCCCAAGTTGTCTTGGGGAGAACAATCTTCTCGTGAAAGTCAGCACAGAGAAGCTTCCTTGCAATTTGAAATGGACTGTGTGCTTCACATCGCGTGTGTGATTAATTAAGACACACAGCTTCCACCTGTTAACCGGCTCTGTACTGCAGACTGCAGCGCTGCTTGCCGTTGTCGCAATGAATCTTGGGGCTTTCAGTTCGTTCTCGTCGGTCAAGTCACCATCCGATGCTTCCTCGATATTTGGAGGCTGGCAAGGAAACTTCCGGGGTTTCTATCCGTCCTCCGTCCTGTCGATCTTTTCTTTTGGAATCGTACTTCGGCGGTTAGATATTACGTAAAACGTGTCATGGAGGACATGAGAATGCACAAGAATGCGTATTGATAATCAGCCTACAAGAGCTAAGAAGGAGAGTGACAAAGCATGGGGTCAGACCAGAGTTAACCGGCCAGGCGTTCACTCATCGGAGAGCTCCAGGAGCTGAAGGGGTTTAAGACAGACATACAGCTGGCTTTCTTTCTCCTACACATGTAAGTGAAATACCAATAAGGGTATCAAATTGTGTTACCGAAGCTTTTAACTATATTTTAGGACCAGTGTGGGTTATATCTGCGGTTATGTGTAATGGCATAGTTTGTTTATGTAGTCAGCTAACTGTACAGTATGTAACCTAATCTAGCAAATTAGCTTCACTTGTCAGTACAAAGTCGGCTGCCGACAGAGAGTGGGGCTACAGAAGGGAAGGAAACTATCATAGCGACTTACATTAGTGAGCAGACCATGGCGTTCCTCCTGTCCGTAGTGTGTGGGTTGTAATCACGTCGTTCAGTCTGCATTTGCCGTCTGTTTCCGATATCCTGTGTCGGGTTCGTGTGTCTGGCCTTCTCCCAGCTTGATCGGCCGTAATCGCCACATTTAATACAACTCCATCTCCGATTATCTTGATTTGTTTTTAGTCTAGTTCGTTAGTGGTAGGATTTTCCATTAGCTGTAGCTCGTAGCATCAGAATAGTAAATGTTGGATAGGCTATGTTCACAGACAGCGATCTCCCAAACATCTGTTAACTCGAATTGTCACAATAGCAAACTACTTCATAGTACAATGCTGTGATTAGGAATAACTAGTCCCTACCTGGGGATGCGCGCGCCACAACTACGTGCAGACTTCCGGAGATGCACGCGCCACAACTCCGCGCAGACTTGCCAGAAAGGCGCATAAACAGCGTAAATTTGTGAAAATGGAAAAATGAGCTCCGTCAGTCCCTGCCTATGCCAATGCTCAATGGCCATGTGCAGTTTGAGATTGATTGGCCAACCCGTTGAGGAGCAAAATGGATGCGGACGGACAGAGATTTCCTCATTTATAGTAGGATATAGAAACTAATGCTTGAGCTACAGTTATCTGCAGCAGTACTTTGTTTACATATTCCAGCTGTATGGAGCTGGGTATCGCAAATGCCACTAAGAGTGTCTTTTTTAGGCACTACCACTAGAGGTCGACAAAATCAACAATTTTAAAATCCTACACATAGGGGCTTTAACAATCATGAACATATTTCAAATTACTATTGCTAACATCAGATGAGAACTCACGTTGCAGGTTCTTGTTCTCCCGCTTCAGGGTCTCCAGTTGATCCAGAGCTTCCTCATAAGAGTTTTTCATCTTGAACAGTTCAGTGCTGAGAGAACGAGCCTCTTTCTGAGCTCCCTCAAGCTCTGCCTGACCCTCCTCGTATTTCTGCTTCCAATCTGCCAGAACCTGCATAGTAATTTAAAATGAGCAATGTTACCCAATTTTGGAATGGTTATACTTTGACACTTCCAGTGGTTTTGACAAGGTAATCAGTGTCAACACACCTTATCAAAGTTCCTCTGCTTCTTGTCAAGGTTGGCAGCCAAAGAATTGGCTCTCTCCACATCAATCATGAGGTCCTCCACCTCGCCCTGGAGCCTCTGTTTGGTTTTCTCCAGAGACGCACACTTGGAGTTCACAGCCTCAATCTGTTCCTCAGCTTCCTGAAGGCGCTGGGCAAGCTTTTTCCTGTTAAGCATTTTCCAAATGTAATCATTCATGTATACTATTCTAACAAGTATTTTGGGGGGACCGTTAGGAAAAACAAAATCTTCATTGACTCACTTTGACTCTTCAAGCTCCTCAGTGCGCTGGATAGCATCAGTTTCATACTTGCTCCTCCATTGGGCCACTTCACTGTTGGCCTTGGACATTCCACGTTGCAGCTCTGCCTTGGCCTCCTGCTCCTCCTCAAACTGCTCCCTCAGAAGATCACAGTCATGGCGGGCTGATTGCACACCATGGGCAAGGGCATTCTTGGCCTGGAAAAGATTATTAAAATAAAAACCAGTGAATATATGAACATGCAATCCTTAAAAAATCATGAAATCTTTGACAATTTTCCTCACCTTAACTTCCTCCTCAATTTGTCTCTTTAGCTCCTCAATCTGCTGTGTGAAGGCTTGCTTGCCTCTGGTCAGCTGGGAGACAAGGGCTTCTTTCTCCTCAAGCTGACGACCAAACTCACCTAGATGGAAATGGATTTTTTTATTTGAAATATATACACTTCTAACTGGCCCAGCATTAAAGTAAAAAAAATAAAATGGCTTCTAATTATAGATTGAGTCTAATTATGGATTGAGTTCAAAAGTACATTGGTATATTTTATGAACAAGTCAATGAAAGTAAGACTTGCCATTCTCTGTCATCAGTCTTGCTCTCTGAGCGCTGATGTCATTTATCTGGCGAACATTCTCGTCATTCTTAGCCTTAAGTTCACTGAACTGGTCCTCAAGGGTGCGGCACATCTTCTCGAGATTTCCCTGTTTATCAACATTAGACAGGTTCAATAATTCTTCCACTAATACTACGTTTTTTCTCAAGTGTGTATATACATATGTATATGAAATAACGTTATACCTTGGCCTTTGCCACAGCTTCCATGTTGCTGGAGAGGTCATCAATCTCCATCTTGTATTCACTCTTCTCCTTCTCCAGCTTCTGCTTGACACGCTGCAGGTTGTCGATCTGTTCTCCCAGCTCTGCAACACTGTCAGCCTGCTTCTTGCGGAGAGCAGCAGCAGTGGCTTCATGCTGTAAGGTGGACTCCTCAAGGTCACGACGCAGCTTCTGGAACTCAGCTTCACGCTTCTTGTTCATCTCAATCTGAGCAGCAGTGGCTCCACCGGCCTCCTCAAGTCTCTCACTGATCTCTTCAAGTTCCCTGGAGAGGTCAGCTCTCTGCTTCTCAACCTTGGCGCGAGCAGCACGCTCAGCCTCGATCTCTTCCTCCAGTTCCTCAATACGAGCCTTGAAAGTTAAGAAATATTGTTAAATGAATGTATGCAACTGACACATTGCATAAAAACTCAATGATAAGTCTGACATAGATTTGAAATCAAACATTACACACCTGGAGCTCTTTAATCTTCTTCTGTAGCTGAGCACCCAAGGATTGTTCATCTTCAATCTTACTGAGATGCTGGCTTATCTCAAAGTCCTTCCTGTTGAGTAAATGTCATCATCATAAGATACTGGTTGCAATAACATATTTTGTGCATACAGTTTTCAAATTCTGTCCACATTACTTCTTGATTTTCTCGTCAGACTGCTGCTTGTCATTCTCAAGATCCATGACGGATTCCTGGGCCAGTTTCAGATCGCCCTCGAGCTTCCTCTTTGCTCTCTCAAGGTCCATGCGGAGCTTCTTCTCTTGCTCCAGAGAACCTTCAAGCTGCAAAATACCACGTGTTTATAATTACAGCAAGCATATATTCTTATTGAATAGCAAACAGCATGTTCATGAACTCACATCATCCACTTGCTGCTCAAGCTTGGTCTTGGCCTTGGTCAGAGTGTTGACTTTGTCTTCCTCTGCCTGCAGGTCATCAAGAGTCTGCTGATGTGCCTCTTGGAGGGCTTTCTTCTCCTTTGTCAGCTTAGCAATGCTCTCATCTTGAGAGGCCATCTCTTCAGTCAGGTTCTTCACCTGAATATGTAAAAACATATTGTCATAATTGGGTAATTATTCAAATATTGGATGATATATTAGACAGAGTGAATATCCATGAACCTTGTTCTCAGTGGCATGCTTCTCCTTCTCCACTTTGGCTAAGGTAAGCTCCAGGTCATCAATGTCCTTCTTGAGCTCAGAGCATTCATCCTCCAGTTTCCTCTTCTTGGCAGTTAGCTCAGCATTGACTTCCTCCTCATCCTCCAGTCTCTCACTTGTCTCTTTGAGTTTTGCCTCCATCTGGATCTTACTCTTGATAAGTCCCTCACATCTCTCCTCAGCATCTGACAGATTCTCTGATTCCTAGTTAGAACAAAAGTGAAAAGGGGAAAATATTTCAACATTTGCTCTGGAAAAGATGTGAGAAATCAACAAAGCTTTCTGTTGACATCTACTCACAGATGCCACTTGCAGCTGCAGATCATTCTTCTCCTGCAGAAGAGACACCATCTTCTCCTCCAGTTCCTTCTTCTTAGCCAGGGCCGTGGCCAGGTCTGTTTTCATCTTCTCATAGTTTTCCTTCATGTTCTGTAGCTCCTTCTCAGTTTCAGCACTCTGCAGAAGGGGCTTAATCTTGTAGTACACCTTCATCCATGGCCAGTGTTTCACATTCATGAATGAGCGGATATTGTACTGGATGCTGTAAATGGCTTCCCTATGGAAGGAAATCACTGTTATGTACAAAGTCATTTTGGCACTGCATTCAGCCTAAATATATGGTTAGAATTTCCACTTGCCTCCTTTCCATCATCTTCACAAACTCCTTCCTCATGACGTAGCCACGGCAGAGAGCCTGAGTCATGGTGACCAGAGCAGCAAGCTTCTCATCTCGCATCTCCTCAAGGGTACCTAGTAGACCAGCTTTGAAGAACACCTGACGAGAACATAAAAATATTATGGACAATTGATTTTCATCCATGAAACAGAGTTTAGTTTTTTTTTACTCAATTGTTTACCTTGGTGTGTCCAAATTTATACTCCTCATGATTCACATCAATTGACCCAAGCAGCTTCTCAGAGGCCTTCTTGTTGTCAATGAATTGACCCTCAGGGATGACACTGGCATTCAGTACTTTGTACCTATTGCAAAACAGTTAATGGTCACATTCGGGACCTTCTTTTCAAAGTTAGGAAAACTCTGTGGTAAATTAGGTAATACCTCTGCTTGAAGTCAGCATAGAGGATTCTGCTGGGGAAACCTTTCCTGCAGATTCTGATACCCTCCAGCACACCGTTACACCTCAGCTGGTGGATAACCAGGAAGTTTTCCATCAGACCTGTGAAGAAGTTGTTACTTCATAATTATTAATGACAAAGTAAAAGACTCACTACCCCTAAGCTGTGTTAATGACTGCAACATGTACAGACAATATTAAGAACATTGGTTAGCTGTCAGTGTACCTGGAGTCTTTGACTCATTGGGAATCAGGCAACGTACAAAGTGAGGATGAGTGCTCCTCAAGTTGGTCATAAGCTTGCCCAAGTTCTCCTGTAAATACAAGATAAAACCAAACATTCTTCATGAAAAGCATAAAATAAAAATAAAAACTTGCATTTATTTGAGTTTAATTACGAACAGGCACTTAAGGCTGTTCTTAAAATTTACCCTGAACTGTGAGGACACAGTCTGCATGGAACCACCCTTCTTCTTGCCTCCCTTCTTGCCACCGCCGGTCTCTGTTGATTTGTTGATTTATTAATATCAAGACTTTATCATTCAACTGACTTTTTTGAGTAGGCATATTGTTTATCTTAAAGACAAAAACATTCATTAATTCCCATAATCCTAATAAGCGTTAAAAAAGTGATACTGTACCTTCAACAACAGGGGGATACAGGGTAGGCAGCAGCTTAACACCAGACTTCTGGTACAGCTGAATAACAGAGTCGTTCAGGGGATCCTTGTTCTTGTCCAGCCAGCCACAGATATTGTAGTCCACAGTTCCAGCATAGTGCACCAGAGAGAAATGGGCCTCAGCCTTGCCTTTGGTTGGCTTGGGCTTCTCAAATGCTTTGTTTTTACCGAGGTGCTGGTCATACAGCTTGTTCTTGAAGGTAGTGTCTGAGGCCTTTGGGAACATGCACTCCTCTTCAAGGATGGAGAAGATGCCCATGGGCTGTATAAAAAGTGCAAAGAGATACATCATGAAGTGGCACTGTTGTAGCATATCATGAATTCTAACATAAAGTCACAACATTATTGTGTACCTTTTCAATGAGCTCAATGCACGCAGCCAAGTCCATGCCAAAGTCAATGAACTCCCAGATGATACCCTCCTTCTTGTACTCCTCTTGCTCCAGGACAAACATGTGGTGGTTGAAGAACTGTTGCAGTTTCTCATTGGTGAAGTTGATACACAACTGCTCCATGCTGTTGAACTGTAGGTGGAAATAGGATTAACCTAATATATCGCAAACAAAAAACTTCTGTTACAAAATTATCTTCTCAATCCATTACCATGAATGCATACTTACATCAAAGATTTCAAAACCAGCAATGTCCAGCACACCAATGAAGAATTGCCTTGGCTGCTTGGTGTCCAGCATTTGGTTGATGCGGATGACCATCCACAAGAACATTCTTTCATAGATAGACTTAGCCAGGGCGCTCACTGAGTTCAGGACCTGAAGAAAAGTTTTGTTTGAATCAATATCATTAGAATCCACAGTGTCACAAAGAGGGTCCTCTCACAGATTTAATAAAGTAGAGATCCTTCAACTGAAATTTAGACACTGGATTACTTGATTTTTTTGCCTACACGACAAATATTATGTCTAGCAGTGCAATTTTAACTGAAATAGAACTAATGATACGGCAATCAACACATGCAGTGACAGGTAACAGAGGACATTCAGATGCAAACTATCTATTCCAGATAAATGTAATTCATGAAATTCCTCCATTACAACAGAAATACTTTCTACATACTTCAGCTTCATAAGGAACTTAACCACATTCATGTACTGGCCCTTAATTTAATTATGAGATTGTATGAAATGAATTAAACAACAGAATAATCTGCTGACCTGTTGCACAGTCTGTCCCTTGGTGACATACTCATTTCCGACCTTCACTCTGGGGTAACACAGAGCCTTCAGCATGTCAGCCGAGTTCAGGCCCAACAAGTAAGAAATCTTGTCAGCCTCTGAAAATGTCACAAAAATACATTTACTATATATATACGATATATGACTGATTTCTAAAATGTGACATAATAGAAAATGCATATTTGATTCATTTCACGCCAGAGATTTTTTAACTCATCCATGAAGTTAATCCTCACCCTCTGTGCCATCTGGCTCAGCCTGCTCTTCACGCTGCTTCTGCTTGAACTTCATGTTACCATGGTGGAGCACAGCACCGGTAAACTTGTAGATGCCCATCTTCTCCTCATTGGTGAAGCCCAGAATATCAATAGCAGTCTGTATTCAATAGAGATATTGACACTGAGTAAAAGTCACTATGGAAAATACATTTTACTGAGTAATTGTGATGGAATATTGAATGTATAATAGATTAAGAAAATGAAAATGAGAGTGAACATCACTCACATCAGTGGCAACCAACTCTTCTTTGTCATCAATGCTGGCCACAGTAATCTGACCCTGACTGCACATGGGGAAGTCATAGGGGTTGGTGGTGATGAGCGTCATTTCTGGAGATCAAAAAAGGTTTAAAGGAATGACTGGTTATGGACCATGTGAACAACGTGGGTTGTTTTAACATTGTATCGCAATGTTAATCTTACCAATCAGCTCAGGTTTGTGGTTGGTCATCATCTGGTAGAAGATGTGGTAGCCTCTCTCATCAGGAAGCTGGAACGACACTCTAGACTTCTCCAGCAGATCTGTAAGCATTGTTCATGAATCAAAATCTACACCACTGATAATGCCAGTCATTCCATTTAATATGTGAAATTGATACTTACATGTCTCAATATCAGCACTAGCCAGTTTACCAGTTGTGCCAAAATGAATTCTGATGAATTTACCCTGTTTGGAATAGCATATTGTTTAACATCCCTCTGCATAGGCAATATATAATTGAAGATATTTCTCACAGTTTGAAATCCCTCCATACTTACAAAACGAGAGGAGTTGTCATTCCTCACAGTCTTGGCATTACCATAGGCTTCCAGCAAGGGATTGGCTGCAATAATCTGGTCCTCCAGTGACCCCTGTAATACGTTTTTTTTATTTTAACATTCATTTCAGTAGTACATTTCTATTATGTCTTCATTTTTCAGAAATGTTTCCAATGTTTTTATAAAATCCTCATGATAATATACCTGCATCTTTCCTGATGTTGCCTCCTTCTTCTTTTCTCCACCACCCACTGAGATTGTTGCAAAGTACTGGATGACACGCTTGGTGTTCACAGTCTTTCCAGCACCAGATTCTCCACTGGGGATGGATATGTAGATTCAGAGAAATTAACTCAATTTGTTTGATTCTATTGGTCTTACAGAGGTGCAATAGATATAAAACTTACGTGATCAAGACAGACTGGTTCTCCCTATCTGCAAAAGGAAAAATGAAGAAATATATTTCTTATCTATGTAACATAAGTTATTGAGTTTATTGAGAGTTTATACATTTTCTTGACAAGAACATACCAGTAGCCATGAACTGGTAGGCATTATCAGAGACAGAGAAGATGTGGGGTGGAGCCTCCATGCGCTTTTTGCCTCTGTAAGCAGATACAACCTCAGCATCGTACACTGGGAGCCACTTGTAGGGATTCACAGTTGCACAGAACAGCCCAGAGTAGGTCTGAAGGGGATGAGAGAGATATGACCACTCACAGTATGTTGTATATGAGTCCATGTGCAATATTATACTTTACTCCATAGGCAGAAGAGCTTACGTAGATCATCCATGCTGCATAACGCTCTTTGAGGTTATACAGCACAGCGGCTTCATTGAGATGGGTCATCATGGCCATGTCCTCAATTTTGTCATACTTGGGAGGGTTCATAGGGGTGACATCATCCTCCTTAACCGTCCTCTCCTGAAATATTGAAACACAATTTCAGCTTGTGTTGAAATTCCAACTGTAAATTGCACTGCTGTGAGTTTCATGAAACTTCAACCTACCTCCTGGTTGGCAAGAACTTTCACGGTGACTTTGCCACCGTCTTTCTTCAGGATTGTACATTTAAGGTACAGCTCCTTAACATCAGCCACATAGGCAGCAGATTTGGCATCAAAGGGTGCGGTTTGAGCCTCAATCCTCTCCTTCTCTGGCTTACGGAGATAAATGGCGGCCTTGCCATAAACGGCCATCTCCGCGTCAGTACTCATGTTGGCGGCTTTCTGTAGATTGCCAAACAGAAATTAACTTTCCTCTTATCTGATGTGTGCATTGTTTGCTTTGGAGACTGAACACTGTATGATACAAGGATTCTTTATATTCTGTGGTTTAAATAGAGAAAAGGTAACTCTCACCTTTTTCTACCACCCAATCACAGAGTAACTTTTCACAACCCCTAAATGAACAAAGAGTTTTTTGTGATGTTTATGAGTTATCCATTGAGTTGTGATACAGGTAGTATAGAGATTACAGATTAGTATATTATAACCAAATACAGATTAGTATAATATTACTCATTAACATTTGCTACATTTAAATTATAGTCACACAACCAGATTTTTACCCTTGACTCATAGCTGTATTCACATTGAAGAGCTTTTCCCATCTCACATTATCATGCCATTAATAAATATTAAACTTGTTATTAATTAAACATGTGTGTCAAGCACTAAAGCATCTCAATACAACTTCTTTGCCAAGAATGACAGCTCAAACATCAGTCTCACTTACCACCAGTTCGTAGTCTCTGAAATCCCCTGCAGTCTGTCCATCTCATCATGAGCCTTCTTATATTAATGTCATTCTGCAGGCCAAGCAGAAACTAAATATGGGGATGTCTTCAAAAGGCTCTAATGCATTTTCATTTGCATTTGACTCTTCATTGGCCCCCATCTTGTAGTGCAAAATAATTTGCCATCTAACTGTCTCATGTAATACAAGATGAGAAATCATTTTCTGTCCATATATTTCATGTGTTATAAGTGAACTCTTAGTTGACACTGTAACATATGTGAACCAGTTAAGCCTAAAATCTAACAGATTCAACATAGGAAACAATCCTATATGTATAATGTTTGCACTGATTACAATACATCAGATTTACCAACATCTCTTAACTCAATTTAAGATTTTATTCAGTATTGCAAATAAATATTTAAATTTGACCTACTACTTAATTTGTAATTTGTTTCAATACACACTGTGGTATGAATTAATTTGATTTGACAAATTAAAAAGACACATCTAAAAATAAATCAGGTCAAGCTTTAACACTTGTGCTTGCAACATTGCAACCATAACTGGCAAGCCTTTTTTGGTATGCGTAGTGCTTATAAACTTTTAGGACTTCATGCCAGAGGATAAGATTCAATAGAGTAGCAGCAACCGTACAGTGGGTGTTGTGTTGCATGTATTTATAATTTGTTTGGAATACTTTTCCATTACTACATGTTCTGAGTTCATCAACCTCTTTTATGTTCTAATGAAACTCATTTTATTTTCACTCATCATTAATGAGGGTAAGCTTTACTAAGTTCTAAAAATAGCAAAGCTCAAGCTTGTTTTGCTACAGTTTAAGTTAAAAATTCTGTAAACAAAGAGTATACATAATGAGGTCTAATGAGGTATTTAATGTGTGAATGTGACATTTATGAAGGCAAACCTATACTGTAGTATGGTCTCAACTGATTTCTTCACCTACACACCTTGATTTTAAATCCTTGTGAGTCATTCCTCGAAATTGGTGCCTTTTGGACACAGTGATGTCTATTTTTTAAAGTATCCATTTTCCATCTTTTTAACATTTTCTCAGAAAGACGACGCATGTGACTTGCATAAAAACGTATTGGTCCAAATTAGGCAGCTAAATGCTGTGGAGTTTGAGCAAATTTTTGACAGACCTTAGCATATGTCAACCCTGTTACTGTCACACAATTGTTTGAAAGTGATTTCAATGCATGTTTCTAAAACTTTTTAATACTTTTTTAATGTTTTCAATTAACTGTCCCTCATTCTACCATAATCTGTAAAACAATAGCACTTTAATGAAATGGCTTTTTTCTTCATTAAAGTCATTAAATTTGCGTTGAGCAGCATCAACTGTTGCTTTCCTTTCAAAAAATACCATTATTGACAGAATTTCCCCATTATTTTAGAATGAGGAAATTCTGTCAATCAAATACTCAAACAATAGGGGAAGAGGAAACCAATTATTTTCCTCTTCCCTACACATACAAATTAATATTTGCATCCCATTTGGTGAGCTTATCACATTATTATCAAAATATATTGAAGTAACAGGGTTGACAACAGTAATAGGGTTGACAGGATAGAAGCTGTTAGTTCAAAATAATCACCCATTACAGTAATACTGAAGAATATGTAGATTAAAAAAAATGTGGCTGCCAGGTATATCAGGTAAGTACATTACACATTTTCTTTTCTCAGGTAAATCAGGTAAATATATTAATCATTTTCTTTTCCCAGGTAAATCAGCTAAGTGTACTAGTATTACACTCTTAAATTAAAAGCTTAAAAAAATTAATTTGAGCTTAATGTGTTTATTTTAATCAAAACTGAGATTTCTGGGCTGATATGCCATGCGAGAATAAATTGTAGCATGTCTTAAATGAAGGTTGGCAAAGTGCTGGTTGAGCAGCCTTCCTTCTCCATCTATATGTAACAGATGACAAAAGGTTACAGGTTCAACAATTGAGGGCAAGACAGTATTCCAGGTGCAAAATGATGATTATTATTATTTTTTTTGACTATTTAATTGAAAGGAATGCATGCTTTAAAAGAATGCTGAAAGGAAATTGGGTTAGCAAAATATAATATTTTACAATAGTTTTAAAAGACTAAAAAGACAAAAGACTGGCAGATGTCACTTCACTGGACAATGTATGTGCCACAATAAAAAAGGTGAGGGCAGGGTCACATGCCCTGCTATCTGTCAACACACCATGTGACAGAAGCACGAGCACACAAGCATGCAGTAGTGGAGAACACGGCAATATCAAACTTAGTGATCTGTTCAAACAGTGAGCTCAGTTACGCTTACCACACCACAACATGCAGTGAGGGAACTTCTGGACCTGTACCGTCCTGCGACACAGGGCCCCCCACTCAAAATCAAAGAAATAAAAATGTGGCAGTAAAACCTATGCATACGAAAGAGGTACAATGTATTATGGCAGATGAAGGTGACAAATAGCCGGACAAGGACAATATCGATAAAACAATCAATTTTCACAAACTCAACAGAACTATAATCATAAACTAGAAAAGGCTACATTTTCTGAAGAAAATTTGTGTGCTTGCTTCTGCTTGAAAAGGTAGACAGTTGAAGTAATTTGAAGAAGTTTCAGTGTCTTTAAAATTTGAATATGGATCTTAAGCAATTTATTTGACAGCCAAAAGTCCTGTAGTTATCAATACAGGGAAGGATAGGTACTAATGTTTTTAAAGGTTGTAGTAGTATGGGCTGTAGTAAAAGCAGCAGTTGTAATATCAGTAGTAGAAGTAATATAATTAGCAGTAGTAGTAGTATTTGGACTATCAGTATTAGAAACAGGAGAAGTAGGAATAGCAGTAGTCGTAGCAGTAGTAATAGTTGTAGCACCAGTAGTAGTACAACAGTAATAGTCGTAGTAGTTTCAGTGTTTGAAGTAGTTGAATTAGTAGTTTAAAATGGTAGCTGTATTAGTAACAGTACAAGTAGCAATAGTAGTAGTAGTAGTAGTATTTGGACTATCAGTATTAGAAACAGTAGAAGTAGCAATAGTAGTAGTAGTAATAGTAGTAGTAGCAGCAGTAGTAGTAATGAAAGCATTTGTCAATCTAGTAGTTGTATAATAACAATAGCAGCAGTAGAAGCTGCAGTAGTAGTGATAGTTATGGTAGTAGTACTTGCAGTAGTATTTGCAGTAGTAACTCTTACAGTAGTATGTAGTTGAAATAGTACTAGCACAGGTAGCAGCGGTAGTGGTAAGAGTAATAGTGGTAATACCATTAGTAATTTTAGTTGTTGTAGAAGGAGTAACACAATTAGTAGTAGTAATAGTGGTATTGTTTGCAGTAGTAGTAGAAGTAACCGTAGAAGTAGTAGTAGCGGCAGTAGTAGTAGTAGTAGCAGCAGTAGTAGCAGTAGTAGTAGTAGCACTAGTAGCAGTAGTAGTAGTAGTAGTAGCAGTATTAGAAGTAGTAGTAGCAGTATTAGAAGTATTAGCAGTAGTAGTAGTAGCAGCAGCAGTAGTATGATACTGTAGTAGTAGTAGCAGTATTAGAAGTAGTAGTATAGCAGCAGTAGTAGTAGTAGCAGTAGTAGTAATAGTAGTAGTGGTAGCAGTATTAGAAGTAGAAGTAGTAGCAGTAGTAGTAGTAGCAGTATTAGAAGTAGTAGTAGCAGTAGTAGTAGTAGTAGTAGCAGTAGTAGTAGTGGCAGCAGCAGCAGTAGTAGTAGTAGTAGTAGCAGCAGTACTAGTAGTAGTAGTAGTAGTAGTAGTAGCACTAGTAGCAGTAGTAGTAGTAATAGTTTTAGCAGTAGTAATGGAAGTAGAATAATTGTAGATTTAATGGTAACTAAATCTCTGTGTGTGTGTCTCTCTCTCTCTCTCTCTCTCTCTCTCTCTCTCTCTCTCTCTCTCTCTCTCTCTCTCTCTCTCTCTCTCTCTCTCTCTGTATGTAGGGTGAATGTGGGAACTACCACAGTTTAAAAACTTGAATATTTAGTAAAAATCACAGCCTCTAGAGTGCCTAGTGTGTGATGACATCATCCACTCTAGCAGGCTGAACATTCCTCCATTCATTTCTATGGGGAAAAATATCATGTTTAAACATAAATTCACTATATTTACATTGTGTGTGACAGAAGAAGTAGCTGAACATTTTGATGTAAGGTAGGTATATGTATGTAGTGTTAAAATTGTGGAAATTATCATTGTTCAAAAATGTGTAAACAGACAAAGTTGTTGATGAGAGGCAAAACTACTGTCCAACTCAGTTTTGCACTAGTATTGAACAAACGTTCATAATTCAAAAACTCTATGACTTAGATATTTACATTGTGAGTGGCAGAAGAAGTAGCTGAACACTTTGATGTGTAATTTGTGTATGTAGGGTGAAAAATGTTGGAACTACCACAGTTTAAAAACTTTGAATATTTAGTAAAAATCACAGCCTCTAGAGTGCCTAGAGTGTGTGATGACATCATCCACTCTAGCAGGCTGAACATTCCTCCATTCATTTCTATGGGGACAAATATCATGTTTAAACATAAATTGTGAAAAAACCTTAAATCCGAACGCATAGAAAAGTAATAGCATGCAAATCCTGAACATGCTGAACATTTGAGAGTTGAAACGGCGTCGATAGCTCAAACGGTTCAAGCCACATTAAAGTTTAAAAAAGTGTCCGGAAGAAAAATAATAAGTATGACGGATAACAATAGGCCAAAAGCACCCCAATAAGAACAGCAAATGAGAACAAAAACCAATAGGCAGAACGAAAGAGCAAAGACTGGTGTGAAACAAACTTAAGGGTCACTGAAGCCATCAAACTTTATACTGCAGTCTCAAGAGGAGACCTGTCACTGAAGCTACTTATCTGAGGGAGGACAGAACTAATATTGGGCAAATGCTATGGCAATGCTACAAACCACCATGTTTGCTGCAGAATACCTCCAAACTGCGACTGTATGGGACTCCGGGAACTTTGAATAGGACCTGTCATTGGGGCCACTTAAATGAAGGGAAATGGTAGAATTGGGCAACTGTTAGACCAATGCTACAAACAAGGACCATAGGTGCTACTAGGGCTGCAACTAACGATTATTTTCATTGTCGATTAATCTGTCGATTATTTTCTGGATTAATTGATTAGTTGTTTAGTCTATAAAATGTCAGAAAATGGTGAAAAATGTTGATCAATGTTTCCCAAAGCCCAGGATGACGTCCTCAAATGTCTTGTTTTGTCCACAACCCAAAGATATTCAGTTTACTGTCATAGAGGAGTAGAGAAACCAGAAAATATTCACATTTAAGAAGCTGGAATCAGAGAATTTTGACTTATTTTTCTTAAAAAATTACTCAAACCGATTAATCGATTATCAAAATAGTTGGCGATTAATTTAATAGTTGACAACTAATCGATTAATCGTTGCACCTCTAGGTGCTACAACTCAACATACCTCCAAACTGCAGTTGTGCTTGACTCAAGGAGCTGCAAAGGAGCCTAGATGCTTTCCTGCCCGTCTGTCTTTCCTGTCTTGCCACTACGGCTCAGCAGAGTTGCCAAAAAGGTTTGCACAAACCCTTGGACTTTATAAAGGAAGTGACATTTTCCTGACAATAGGAAGGACTGCCAATCTGATTGGAGAACCACTCAAGAGTAAGAAAGAGAGAGGGAGAGGATACAGCACTGGGGCGCGCATCATCATCACTATCATCACTGCCATTATCTCCATCACTGTCATCGTCACGGTCAGGATTTACATTGTCCTTAGGTAGAGGGATCTGCTGTCGCTTGTAGATGTTGTGCAATATTGTGCAAGCCATTATTATACAGCATACAATCCTGCGAAGGTGACGGACCTCTCCATTGAGCACATGGAATCTCTTTTCCACTGGCCTATTCTACCACGCTCCTTGTAATCTTGTGAGCCTTCAGATTAAAAAATGTACATGTAATTATGGTCAGATATGATATAGACTGTAGCATATAAAACAAATATTTGGCCTATCGTCTCACCACACTGTGTGCCAGGAAGAGTCTTTAAAAAGGGGTCAATAGCCACCTTTTCTGAGGGTGGGTGACATCCAGGGAGTGCAATGTTGCGTTCTTACAGCATATTGAAGCCACTGTCACTCAGCACTCTTGAGTCATGTGTAGACCCCAGCTAGTCGGCAACAACATCAAGCATGTTGTAGTCAGCATCAAAGACCACTTTGTGTTAATACTGTGGGACTGCTTTCTATTGATGTACAGTATGTGTCCTCATCTACATGTGGTAATGATTTTAATGTGGGTGCAGTCAAAGATGCTAACTACTCCTGGGAAGCCAGATAGTGGCATGACAGCAGCTTGATTTTGAATAATCTGGCGTTGAGTGATGGGAAAAGCGATAAATTTGCGGCTGATATGGGGTGCTGTTAATGCCATAAAGGTTTGCTGGGTTGCTCTGCTGATAGTAGGCTGTGATGAACCCAAATCGTTGCTGTTACATTGTTGCATTTTTCCGGTGGCCAAGATGTAATGTGGCAAGAACTTTCATCTCGGCTGAAAGAGCACAAGATCCTGGGGACACGGTATCACGCACAAGACCTACATTGCACAAGACCTGCATTACCGACATTGCCTTAACAAACACGTAGATGACCTAAGTCAATGTCCAGGTATATTTTTAACCCACAGTAATTATTTTATACTTTGGTCCCCCATGCAAATAACGTTGAGCATCCCTGTTACAACATCTATTGTTAGCATATGCATCTGTGTACTACTCTCTGCTCTTTACTTTTCATTTGCCCACTCCCAATGAGGAAGTAATGTCTGTAGCCATGGAGCCAGACTCTCACGGGCTTGTAAACACTGGGGGTGAGCGACTGGCCGGTCAAAATGACTATCCAGTACAGACATGGTGTTTTTTTCCACTATGATTGTCACCCAATCATTTTGGCCTTACATCTGTGCTCGGACAGCGTGAACTCACTGAACCCACTGAGGGAGCATTTGGCAGGAGATGGATCTGTTTTGCTAGCAGGCTATAGGCTATGGGCGACAGACTTACAAAACCTTCACAGACTTGCACTATAATGACAATATACAAGTCGGACTCAATCAGCCCCTTTCCACCTTGTAAAACATGACTGCCATGTGTGACACCTTCCTTCGTGACCCTTAAATTACATTACATGCAAACAGCAAGGGTGTAGCATCTCTCTGAGTGTTATTCTAGTTGTATTACATACTTCTGCTGTGGTGTATTGGCTTGATGAGACTGTGCTTCTCTGGCGGTACGCCTGCATTTTTCTGGTCAGTCTACAACTGGCACTCCAAAAGAATGAAGAATGAAGGCGCACCGCCAGAGAAACACAGTCTTGTCAAGCCAGAGTAAATAGTCTAGTAGTGCATCCAACTCAGAAGCAATCCAGCCTGGATCAACACATTTTTGGGGGTGGCACCAACTGGGCCACCGGCTGCGCAAGGACGGACCATAACCATTGATAAAAAGCAATGACGCACAAGGAGAGGGAGGAGAAAAGTCAGGAAAAACCACACGCAGGACAGCGCTACAGCACAAGTAGAATTGGTGTTTAACCTGTCATCCAAGGTATTGACTGACACAGAAAGAACTGCAGTGCATTAGTATTGATAGAATACTAGCAA
The DNA here is from genome assembly GCF_048128805.1 of Centroberyx gerrardi. Taxonomy (NCBI): domain Eukaryota; kingdom Metazoa; phylum Chordata; class Actinopteri; order Beryciformes; family Berycidae; genus Centroberyx; species Centroberyx gerrardi. The sequence continues at coordinate 35,273,920 of NC_136001.1, forward strand.
GCCATAGGGGTGGTGATATAGAAAATGTGTTGCCGAAAAGTGAAGCTAGATGGATCTTTACTAAATTGGACTGCCTTTTTCCAAATGGGATAAACCAATGAAATGGAATACTATAGGGGGTTTTCCTTTATGTGTGTTCATGGGTGGTAGTGGTATGGGTGGTGTGCCCTATAGCTATTGCCTGATCAGGATCACCTCAGTCACATGAGTGAAGTGCACTATTAAGGCTTGGAGTAGACCAATTTCATTACACTGATGATGGCTTTCTGCTGAAATGTCTGTCACTCCATGCAAAATCAAGTGATGTTATGCCTTAGGCAGGCAGCACACCCATTTCTCAGTGTCATGGTTGTAGTGATGCTCACCCTCCTCAGCTGTAGGTAAAAGAGTGGCAGGGTTTAGAGTATTGCATCTAACAATGTTGATGTCTGAAGAGAGGAATGAAATTTCCCAGTCAGTGAACCTAGCCTCTGACATATGCTTTGTTCTGCCCCTAGTGAGAATGGAATGAAGTGCAGGAAGTGTGAGAGGATGGCCCATATCTAATGGGGTGGAGGCTGTGGTGACTAAGGAGGCAGCGACAACTGAGGACAAGCAGGCGGGCATAGCAGCTGCAACATGATCTAACTTTTGTGTGTAGTAGGCCAAGGGATGCTGCCTGTCTCTGTGTGCCTGTGAGAGAACAGTGACTGAAAAAACAACTTTCTCAAATGAGCCACAGGGGATAGAGTTATCTGGTCAGTGGGATTTAGGTTACCAGCAAGATATGTTTCAAGGGGAGCAGCGAGGACAACATAATCAGGAATCCACTGCCAACAGTATCCTGCCAGACCTAAAAACTGCTTGATGCCTCTAACAGTGTTGGGCTGTGGAGCACTTGCAATGGCAGTGACATGCTGAGGTGTCATATGACATTCCCCATGTGAAATTATGTCCCCCAAATAAGTAACTTGTGGTAGAGCCAATAGTAGCTTATATTTAGAAACCTTGTGACCTTTGTCAGCCAGAGCAGTAAGCAATGTTTGCAAATCTGCAAGGTGTGTTTCACGATGAAATGATGCCAAAAGTAAATCATGAACATACTAAACCCAAACAGAACCGTTAAGCTGCACATCAGCCAAATCATCTTTCAAAGCTTGTGAAAATAGAGAAGGAAATTCAGTATACCCCTGAGGTAGCCTGGTCCAAGTGTGCTGCCTGCCTTTGTAGATAAATGCAAAAATGTTCTGAGAGTCTTTATGTACTGACACAGAAAAGATAGGCAAACATAGGTCTACAACAGAGAAAACATTGGCATCTGGTGGGATAGCAGAAAAGTAGTAATGTTTGGACTTGACACTACAGGAACTGTCAATCTTTCCCCTCATCCTCCTCTCTGCCACTGCCTCCAGACTGTCCAGCTTGAGCCCCACGACGGAGCTAGCCTTCTTCACCAGCTTATTCAGTTTGCTGGCTTCTCGTGCCTTGATGCCGCCTCCCCAGCACACCACAGCAAAGAACAGTGCACTGGCTACTACAGACTGGTAGAACATCTGCAGCAGCCTGTTGTACACGTTGAAGGACCTGAGTCTACTTAGGAAGTACAGCCTGCTCTGTCCTTTCCTGTAGAGCCTCAGTGTTGTCCGACCAGTCCAGTTTATAGTTGTGCTGCACTCCTAGGAACCGATAAGAGTTCACCATCTCTACTTCCTCTCCCTGGATGGTGACAGGGGTTGGGGGCACCAGCTCCTTGGTCTTTCTGATGTTGAGCTGGAGGTGGTTGTTGTCGCACCATCCAACTAAGTTGTGATGCAGCCAACAATGGACGAGAACTTCTGTAGGTGGCACATTCTGGAGTTGAAGCAGAAGTCCGAGGTGTAGAGGGTGAATGGGATACAACCATATGGTTTGCCGCTGTCATGACAATATTTGTATCCCCTGAGGATGATTTTTTCTTTAGCGTATTCACATCAACTTGATGTCATTGAACGTAATAACTACATAATGTCTGGTGTGAATTTGTTTCCTATTGCTGGCCAGTACAACGACAAGTGTAAGACATTTCATGGAATAACATTACAGTAGCTATCAAAGTAGCCAGCTACCTACAGCTTACTAGACAACTTCAAACCACCGGCACCAGTGAACGTCAGGTTAAAAATTGATCAAATAAACCATACAGTTACCATATAATGACAAAACAATAACACGCACTCACAAAGCGAGACACTCCGGCAGGAGTTAGATATCATTTTTATGGGATACAAATTTGTCCACTTTGGCTAGCCAGCACGACAACATAGCCAACACAACCCCATACACAATCAAGGTGAGAAAGTACAAACAACACACTCAAATTTAAACCTACCAGTCAGAGACATCCTGCTGTAACCGTGTCTGTAAAACTTCGGCAGCTGCCTCCTCTTGTTCGGTTGTCAGATTCTGGCTCAAACATGTATGGTCTTACATGTTCTGTCACAGAGTATTGTTCTGCAGCGGCTGCCATGTTGGTTTTGGAGATTTCCGCACGCTCCACCCTCACCCAGCCGATCAGGCGGCCAATCAGAGCAGCGCCTCATTATCATAGCATAGTTAAACAGAGGAGAAACTGAGAGGCTGGAGAGGCACCGCAGAGGCGGGATTTGTGTGTTTTTTTGCAACATAATTCAAAACCTTGTTTTAAAGACCACAGGGAAATGTTTTAAACTGCTAAAAAGAGTATAATATGGGACCTTTAAAAACCTAGTGATACACATACAGTATTGTGTAGTGGTGATAGGTATTGCTGGTGTCTGATATCAATATAATTTAGAGTTAGCTTCAATGAGAATTAAGAACGGGGCACCAGATAACAGACAGCATCAACAGGTCTCATCTGAAGGAGCGAGTTCTCGGCATGTTTGAATTTAAACCCACATAGCAGTAAAGGGGCAACAGTGTAACTATCTGGAAAACTGACTTAAATTAATCCCTGAATAACCGAATGGTTACTATAACTATAGGGAGCCATAATAAAGTGTGTGATATGTGTGTGAAGAGTGAATGTAATGGAATAGCTATGTGTGATGTATGATATGATGCCCAGCGGACAATGATCAGTACATACGACACCAGCGGAGGTCCGGAGGGAGATGAAGCACGTTGAGGCCGGGAGTCTGTGAGGAGTCTCAGCTGGACGAGGTGCTGGAGGTTGAAGATCCGACGTCTGTTGAGTTGATCTCAGCAGACCGCAACAGAGTGAAGCACGCAGGCTGGAGCACGCAGGCTGCTGGACAGGGCTGTGGGTCTCTCAAGGCTAACGCCGACCCACTCTGGAGGTTCCGATGATTCTTTAGAGTTAAACTCAGCAGGATAGCTGATAGTGAGGTTGTAGCAGGCAGGACACACAGACACACGTGCTGGCGTGTGTGTGTGTATTTGTCAGGCAGACAGGCAAGGCAGCAAGACTCTCTTCACTGTTTCAGATGAAACAGGCTTTCCACTTGGCTTGTGATGATAATGCAGTTGAGTCTGTCTTTGGAGACAAACTTTGGAACAAAGTTGTTGTCAGACTCCGTTAGCACACGTGTCGCGACCACGTAAAGTGCATGAAATCCGCATTGGAAATGTTTGGTTTTGTTGTGATCAGTTGAGGGGTGTGTGCGTGGGCTGGCATGTCTAGTGTTACGGCTCATTACACATATGAAACCCTAATTTTGGTTCCCAGATCTATCCAATATAATTGACTACACATTAACATTATTAAACTCAGCACAAATTCCTGAACACTTTAATATCAAACATGACTATCTAAGCCCCATGTAAAGATAAAGAAATGGAATAATGCAAATAACTATTATATAAAACATCACAGTTACACTTAGTACAATTACACATATACATATATTAGACATATACATTAGAGTCCACCACAATGTGATACCCAAGGTTTCTTGAGTCTGTATCAAAGATTTCTCCTGATTTTGGACACATTCCAATGTGTCTCATCTCAGACTCTCTGTCTCTTTGGGGATTAACAGAGACAGGGCTGAGTGTTGGAGTTTTATGGTTATTTACCAGGTCTGTTCCTTGATACCAGCTTTTAGGGGTGGAAATTAGGTAATTTACGTTGAGGTCAGTGCCCTTTCCTTTCGATCTTACAGTCTTCCCCCACCATACTGATCTGTTATCAGGGAGGAGGCTCACACAGGATGCACAGGGCCTTTCCAGATGTGAGATGACAATGATGATGTGGGTGCAGCTACTACAATTGTTATAAAATGAAAAGGCATAGTGAATAACATTGATGAGTGCTGGTTAGTCAAGATGATTTGCAACTTTGAATGTTCTCTAGCTTTCATACAAAGGTACATGTTGTAAAATATTTGTGATGGTTTAATTTTGTTCTCAAATATTCATTTTTTTGTATCTGTGCAAACGGCAAATATGTCTCCAAAAGTTTACTATTGGTCAGCACAACAGTTAGTTAAACTTTTGATAAGCTCCTGTTTTAACTTCTATTTCCAAAAAGGAGATTTGTTAAAATTGTTGTTGGCTCATTTTAAAAAATCATGATAATAATTGTCTTTGAAAAATTGTCCCAATGCAAAATAAAATGATCCGTTGTGAGTGCGAAGCTGTGCGGTATATTGAAGAGTGACATATGTATATAAAACTAAAGTATCTAAGAAAAACACTGAGGTAAATGCTTGAGTCAGAATGTATTTTTATGAGGTTTACATTTTTCACAATTACAAAACTAGCAATCTCTAACTCAATTATTTTATCTTGTTTAAAAGATTTCCAACTGAGAAATATTTTACCCATTACAAAGCCATGACATTTGTCCCATTTCATTTTACTTTTGTTACTGTTGTTTTTACTAATTGTTTGTTCTGACAGATAGTGTCATGATAGACGGCCGGACAGCAGATCCATATTAGCAGTAAGTCTGCCTTCCAGAATCATTAGCATTACAGAAAATAAAACAGCACAAAGTAAACATAGGGGATAGTGTAAGTGATCATATTCAGAGTGACATCAAGCAGCCAAGTACAACAGTGAGAAGACCTGTGTGTGGTTTAAATGTCAGAGTACAACTCCAAAATCTGATACTCACTGGTAGCGTTCTTGCTGTGAGGACTTTATTTATTTATGACGCAGGACACTTTGCTAATGTATAAAACAAGGTTGTTAGGGATGTAACCATCATTCTTGCCACAATATCTAATTTGATATTTAACTTCATGGAGAGGGTTTGTATTATTTTGCACATTTTGCACTCATTATCATAGTTCTTATTATTTGTAGTAACACATACCAAAATAAACCTTCAAAAGAGTTATAAGTATATATGGGGTAAAACTTTAAGCTCTATGTTTTTAAGTTCTTGATCAAGGGTTGAATGTAATACTAATGAGACCTTAAAATGTCCCCTGAGTATTCAACACAGCAGCATTTTCTGAATCACTGCCACCAACAGTAAATTCCATGTCCCAAATTAGATTTTGCATCATGCACATAAGAAACTTTGAATCACTACTCGGTGTTACCAATGGATGGAGGACTGAAAGAAAGAAGTATGATGACATAGAGAACAAAACATAAGTGAGGTATTGAATTGCTCCTCTTTCAGCATAAATTGAGACAACAGAGTAGGATTGGTTTAAAGATAATTGTAACTTAATTTTTGGAATTATCACAATTCTAACAACTGCAACTAAATGTAATTATATTGCCACATTACATATCCCTGAGGCACATTTAAATGCTTTATCTGAATCCATTAAATTGAATTAGAATAAAAAATATTCAAATAAGGGCGGCATAGTGGCTCAGTGATTAACACTTTTGCCTCACAGCTTCTTGCTTCTTGCAAGAAAAGTGCTTGAACCTGGGTTCAATGTCCAGCCCAGTCCAGATTTTACATGTTCTCTCCATGTTTGCGTGGATTTCCATTGCGTGCTCTGGTTTCCTCCCACAGTTCAAAGACATGCAACACTGGTGGAATGGAGACTCTAAATTGCCCATTGGTATGAATGTGTGTGTTTCTGTGTTAGCCGCCTGATGGACTGGCAACCTATCCAGTGTGTCTCCCTGCCTTCCACACAATGTATGCTGGAATAGACTCCAGGACCCAGCAACCTTGAAAAGGATCAATAAATGAATATTCAAACATTACACGGATTTAGCACAGTATAGAGGGCATTTTAACAATTCAAAAAGCATTGTCTTCACCCCACATTCTGCCAATCTAGGCCTGCACACAATATTTCTGCCTCTCACTTATATATGCATTTCACTAGAGGGGTTAGAACAAGATTTCCTGGGTGCAGTAATGCAGGAAATGCAGGAGAACGGCTTGGCAGATGTAATTAGGAGGGTGGTGGCAGATAAAGTGCAGATATGGTCTTTTCATTTGAAAATATTCTACAGAACTTAAGATGTTACATACTTGGAATATAGAAAATATGCCTATCTACAAATTTTGTCATGAAGAGGAAGAAGACTTTGTGCATATATTTTGTTACTGCCCAGTGTGTGTACCTTTAATTCAATCGCTATCACCACCATTACCTTTCCACTGTGTATAACAACATATTTTTCACAATAACCTTGAAAATGATGGTATTAAAGAATCACTAAGGGCACTTTTTAACTCAGTAATGGGGCACTCACTGTAGTATTGTACTACTGCTAAGAAGGCATAGAAACTGAACATACACAACTTAAAAGCGAGTGTGCCCCCTCCCGTAGAACTGGGCCCAAACCTCACAGTAGTACACTAGAAGTCATAATCATGGATTCCTCTGCTCCATCGTTACATTACATTACATTATGTCATTGAACAGATGCTTTTGTCCAAAACGACTTACAATAAGTGCATTTTGTCAACAGTAGTGAAACCAACTGTGTATCACAGTCTTCTGTGTATCACAGTCAATCTAGGCCTGCACACAATACTTCTGCCTCTCACATATGCATTTCACTAGAGCGGTTAGAACAAAATTTCGAACATCGTATGGCAAATTCTTCATCTAAGTACTGGCCCAAAAACTGTCCTCTGTGATGCACCACCTCTATGGAATATTCCCTCTTAAGCCTTGGATAGCTATCCTTGTTTTTGATAACAAATCATACAGTAGGTTCCACCTTTGAAGCATGTAGCCATAGCCTATTTCGATAATTTAAATCAAATACATTGTAAAGTGGAACACAGCGACGGGGTTGTTGCTGAACCCTACAGGAGCCTACAGCCTTAGTTCAGTGTTTCCTGTTCAACACGCAGAATTGTTGCAGAGAACATTTTACTGTAATTTAATCAATGTAATTAACAGTAGTTTTTAATAATAATAATTAGATATTTATATTTATGTCTTAATTCTTTTGCTATGCTTTTATAATATTCTAATAACTTTACAATATTATATTTATTGTAATGCATTACTAATATAACTTTATAAGCTTTAAAAACATTGTACAAACTTACAAGTTACATTACCTCCCTCGTCTCTGCCATGATCTGTATGTTAGGCAGTAGGCATACAAAAGAAGAACTTGGTTCAGATTTGGACCAGCAAACAATGCTTTTACTCTGAGTGCATCCTGTCTGGAAATCAAAGCATGCCTTTTTTTCTGTATTAACAAACCAAGAGCTAGCAACACATCTGTGTTTCCTTTTCTGTGGTGTAAACTCAAAGCAAAAAGCTAAAAAGCAGTAAAATAACTTTTTTATTTATTGCACCTCACTGAGTAAATCGATTGAGACGGAGGTCTGCCCTGTGGTGACTTCCTTCTGGCTAAAGCTAGGATATTGGTGATCGGTAAATAATGTCAGCCTATCCATTATTTATTTATGAGATCCTGACCACACTGGGTTCAACCCGCATGCCTGTGCCCAAAGCTTTAATGCTTGGGAATACACCCCAGGTCAGCTAGCTAGAGCTTAGCAGTTCCAACTTAGGCATCTTGGAAGAAGTTGGCTACTGGCAACCCCAGGCCACTGTCACTGAGGTGGTTGATATGGTTATCCTCAACCAATTTGCCCAGGCTCTGCCCTTTTGGTCTTCACGAGGCAGTGTCCCAGTAGAGGCCTGGTACATTTGCTGAGATGGTGGTGCTGGTCGAGAAGCTGGAGGCATCCAAGGAGTTCCTTGGGTCCAGCCGACCTGAGAAGATCCAAGTGACTAGGGGGAACCCTGAGCTACAGCTCCACCAAAGGGACATCAGCCTCCCATCTGAGCAGCTGCAGCATGGGGCCAACGGGAGTACCTGCTTGATGTCGCAACTGCGGTACTCAGAGTCACCTGCCTCACTAGTATCCCAACAGTGATAAACCCATGCCAACTGACCCGGGCACCCCATCGCCAAAACTGTCATTTGTCAGACCTGAGAGACAAAAAGCTGACTAAACCAATGCGCTAGTACCCAGTCCACGTGGGCCCCTGCGATCTGTCAGCTTTCCTTGACTTGGGCAGCACCATAACTCTCATCTGGTCTGAGATGGTTCCCCTGGGTATAAAGAGAAAAGTAGTTCACTGCCCCTCACCTGTATCCTAGGCGAAAGCAGGCATGTTCCAATGGTCCAGCTGCACCGACAGACCTAGGCTCCTGGACGGTGCTGGCCAGGCTTCGACAGGGTCTGTGAAGCTGCCGGAGAGAGGAGAACCCCTCAACAGCCCCAGTCGGCAGCCAAAGTCCTGGAAGGTGGGGTACTTGAGAGTGATGCCCCAAGCCCTAGCGACTTGCCTGCTGATAATGAAGGTGAGTCCCCCATTTTCACCTGATATGCAAGTCTTGTTACTGGACAGGTTCAGAACGGCCCAGCAAGAGCACCAAGCAGCCAGGCTGGGGTCCTATGTACAAAGTACATGCACATCCAGCAGCTTCCTATAGCCCTGTCCAAGGTAATACTGCATTTATCCACAAGGGGGAGCAAAGCCACTAGTCTGGAGCATGGAAGTATTATATTATCTGGAGCACTGACCAGGGTCTACTGAAGGGCTGAGTGACAGTGGCCACAATATGCTTTTTGAGTATGTAAATGTAAATCCTGACTGTGACAATGACAGTGATGGAGATAATGGCAGTGATGATAGCGATGATGACGCGTGCTCCACTGCCATAGCACATTGAATTTGCCTTGTGTATGAAATGTGCTTTATAAATAACGCTTGCCTTGCCTTGCCTTGCCTAGGTTGAGAAGGAAGGCTGTTCCACCAGCTCTTTGCCAACCTTCATTTTGGTAATGCTATGATTTATTCTCACATGGCATATAGTGTAAGCCTAGAAATCTCTGTTTTGATTTTAAAAAACCACGTTAAGCTATGGTTTATTTTTTAAGCTTTTTTATTTTATTCCTCCTGCAAATGCAACACTTATTTTCAATGAACAAGGGGTTGTTTCAATTTTAATTCATCCATCAAGAATTTGAATTTCCATCCATTTTCTAGCCATGTATCCAAGTCAGGGTCGTGGTGGCAACAGGGCGAGCAGAGCAGCCAAGACATGCTTCACCCCAGCAGCTTCCTCCAGCTCTCCCTGAGGGATCCCCAAGTGCTCCCAGGCATGCTCCCAGGCATGCATCCCTCCAGCATGTCCTGGATCTACCCCATAATCTCTTGTTAAAAAAAAAAAAAAGAAATTCACCAAAAACATTAAAGCCTATGTGATGGCTGCTACCCTAGGTAGAGGGCACTGACTTTAGTAGGCGGGCCATTGGAACTGATTAGCAGTCCATTCTCCTCATAAGGACAGGTGTGTCAGCCAGCCTTCCTTTGTTTGAGCCTGACAAAGGTTTGGTGTGTAGGGTACTTCTCCTTCTTCTGCAATACAGTTGATGCAGGTAATGCAAGTCTAAGATTGAGAATGAGAAATTGTAATATTTAGTTCATAGTCTTATATTGTTTTGGTGATTTAGATTTTAGGGTGGCTTTGTCCCTCGGTGATTCCTGTGTGGCCTGTAGCCCAGTGGTTATGAGGTAGGCGGTGAGTTTATTATACCTGCCCCTCCATAACACACATATATGAATGTGTTACCAATATGCACATGTTCACTACTGTAGGTGTGTTCCTATATGGTGAGGATTCAGACTGGTCCCGTGCTGTAGGCCTTTGATAGACGTTCCAGGCAGTGATAGGCCAGTCACCCTTTCCTGTGTCACACCAAGCATAGCCTACGCTCCATGCAGGTAACCTATTGGTAGTGGTAACAGTAGGAGGGTTAATCCCTCCGAGGTAATGTATAAATCATCCCTCCAATATAGAGGATTGACACCTGCATTCTTTTCCCCTAGGATCCAGTGCCAGGCTGCTGTTTTATTTGAACTGTTTTATCTGAATAGCTTTGGAAATTATATGTTCTTATACTGTGTACGAGACCATTCCTGCTTTAGTGCTGGATTTTTATACTGTTGAAGACTGTTTGTATTGTTAAAAATAAGCTTGTCCATGAACCAACTATTTCATAATAATGTACTAGACTTTGCATTGGTACATCTTTCTTTCTTTTGAGCAGAGGGACCGCGCTGCGGGGAGTAGACTGGGTCCTAATTTGTGTTCACTGCATGCGGTGTGGTAAGCTTTCGGTATGGCGAGCTTTGCAGTTAACCCTCTTCACCTAGCGTTCATTGCATCTGCCGTGTACTAGTGTGTATTGGTGTATTGTGCACGTGGTGTATTGTTATTGGGGTTGTAGTATCTCCCTGCAGTACATGCCCTTGCCCTCATGAAGGTGTTGCTCCCCTTTCCAACCACATACCTGTGCGAGTCATCATTCTCAGCGCTGACCTCCACAGGTACATGGCTTGGATGGAAGTGGAGAACGACCTACGTGTATGCCTCTCATCTATTTCTCCAACGATGGAGAAGTTGTGCAGCAAGAGACGGGCCCATATCTCACATTAATGGTAAGAGCGTGCTATCTCTCTCTCTATCTCTCTGTCTGTCTCTCTCTCTCTATCTCTCTTTCTCTCTGTCTCTCTCTCTCTTTGTCTTTCTCTCTGTCTATGTCTCTCTCTGTGTGTGTGTGTGTGTGTGGCTATGTGTGTGAGCAACAGAGATGTCAGATATGTTGCATTTATTGATTTAGTTTGTTATGTGTGTCTTCACTTGCAGAGAGAAGCAATCAGCTTCATGGACTGCTATGGGTTGTAGCTGCTGTGGTAGTGGGCCAATCACACGTCGCATTAAATCGAAGAACGCTTGTGGTGATTGGCTGCGAGCAAAACCATACAAATAGTCATTTTTTTCTAGATCTGTGTACAAAAAGTATCGAATGCAGGTATTGTTTGACTGGAGAAGTTTCGATACTACTTGGTACTGGGTTATTTTGGTCGATACCTAAAAGGTATCGAGTACCGATACCCAGCCCTAGTTAAAACGCTCTACAGGGTTGCCCCTGGGGTGGTACAGTGTTGTTCGGATCTTCTGTATACCAGCAACTTCACACAGTTCTTTTATCATTCGCGACTCAAAATCAGGTCCTTGGTCACTATGAAGATTTTCTGGAATACCATAATTGGACAATGAAACTGTCCCACAGGCACTTTGCAACAGTACGGGCCTTTTGGTTTGGAGTTGGGATGGCCACTGCATACTTTGTGAAGTGATCTGTGATCACGAGGATGTCCTTTGTGTTACTTCTGTCTGGTTCAAGAGAAAGGAAGTCCATACAGACCAGTTCAAGCGGTCTTGTAGTCTTAATGTTCACTAAAGGCGCAGCCTTCTCAGGCAATGTCTTCCTGCGCACACACCTATCACATGTCTTCACTTTCCTCTCTACGTCTGAAGCCATTTTCGGCCAGTAGAACCTGGCTCTGACCAGGTCCAACGTGCGTTCTATTCCCATATGATCCATGTCGTCATGTAGGCTTGTCAAGATAGTGTCACGGAGACCTTCAGGTAAGACCAGCTGGTACAATGTGTAGTCTCCTTCTTGGCGTCTTCTATAGAGAATGCCGTTGCGCAGTTCAAGTCTGTTCCATTCCCTTAACAACAGGGGTACATCCGGGAGCTCTTTTCTCAAGGTGGGTGGTGGTTTCTCTCCACGCTCCATCTGGGAGATAACATGTCTTATGCACTGGTCGGTTCTCTGCTTATCTCTCAGATCTATCTCTGACAGGTGTGGGATGATGGGTAGTCCTCCATGCTGCTCCTCCTGCCCAAAGCTGTCAGGTACAGCATCTACAGAAGTGGCAAGACTTTCGACAAGAGAAATACTGCCATCATTGACCAAGTCTCCGTTGTTGGCGCAATAGACAAGTTGTCTCTCACAGATAGCATGAACAACCTCTTGATTCACTGCATCAATGTTATCTGGATCTGACAGATGGTGTTGTGTGAAGTGGCATATTTGGTCCCTCTCTTTCCGAGATGATGAGTCGTCATATAGTTCTTCATGGGGATGACGTGATAGCCCATCAGCATCTGAATTCTGCTTCCCGGCACGGTACTTGAGCTTGAATGAGAAGGTAGACAGTGCCGCTAACCACCTGTAGCTAGTTGCATCGAGTTTTGCTGAGGTGAGTATGTACGTCAGAGGATTGCTATCCGTAACCACTGTGAACTGGTTGCCATAGAGATAGTCACTAAGCTTCTCTGTTACAGACCACTTGAGCGCCAAAAACTCGAGTTTATGAGCTGGATAGCGGGACTCACTACACGATAATCCTCTACTTGCGTAGGCAAGGACTCGCAGCTGCCCCTCCTGCTCCTGATATAAGGCCGCTCCGAGGCCGGTGGTGCTTGCATCCGTGTGAAGGATGTAGGATCAGCAAAGCCCAGGACAGGAGACGTTGTCAGCTTGTCAATGATTGTCTCGAATGCATGCTGGCAAGCAGGTGTCCAACGACCCTTGAACGGCTCCTTGGGATTGTAGTACTGGCCACTCCTTTCTCTTGGCTTTGAATGCTTCCGAAGAGGTGGATAACCGGAAGTCAAGTCATTCAGAGGTTTCACAATGCTTGAATAGGCTTTAATGAACCTTCTATAATATCCACAGAATCCGAGGAAGGATCTTAACTCTTTTAGATTCTGGCCAGGTCAAGGTCACTGGCCAAGTGCTGCTGTCTTATCCGGATCAGTCTCCACTCCATGCTGGGAAACCACGTGCCCCAAGTAACGAACTGAAGTTTGAAAGAACTTACACCTTTCTGGCGACAGCCTTAATCCATACTCCTTTAGACGAATGAGAACTCTCATCAGCCTGGTCTCATGTTCTTCCAGAGTGTTGGAGAAAACTGTCAAGTCATCCAGAAAAACTACAACTTCCTTCAAGTTCATGTCCCCCATGCACTTTTCCATAAGTCTCTGGAATGTACTCGGCGCATTTGTCACTCCCTGTGGCATGCGGTTAAATTCCCAGAAACCAAGTGGGCACACAAAGGCAGTCTTGGGCTTGTCAGACTCGTCGACTTCAATCTGGTAATAGCTGGATTTCAGATCGAGCACGGTAAACCATTTGGATCCAGAAAGCGCTGAGAAGGTGTCCTCCAGCTTAGGAAGCGCATATGCATCCTTCACCGTCTGTAGATTTAACTTCCTGTAGTCAATACACAGGTGTACCTGCCCATTCTTCTTCCTGACTACAACGATTGGTGAGGAGAATGGAGACTCACTTTCACGAATTACACCAGCATCGAAAAGCTCTTGAAGGTGTTTATGAACAGCTTCTATATCATGCGGGTGTATCGGTCGAGCTCGGTGTTTGAACGTCTCATCGGACAGCTTGATGTGGTGTTTTACTTTATCTGTCCTTCCAAAATCCAGATCATGCTGAGCAAAGACCTCAGGCATACTGTTCAGCTTTTGAGTAATGTGGTCTTTCCATTCACAAGGGATCGGAGACTCAGCAAAATCAAAATTCAGGTTAGGCGTCTTTGATAACTCTTTGTTCAGATGGATCAATCACACTCTGCCTATGAGAGAGAACAGTCTGGATTGTACTGAGTTCGGCAATCACACTCTTTGCTGGAATGGTAATGTCATGCTCGGACTCATTAGATATCACAACTGGTAGTCTGCACAGCTGTCTGGTTGGAAGGTCAAGGAGGCAGGTCTTTACTAACAACCCCCCTGGCAGAGAAGATGATGAAGGATGTTCCACGATGACGGACCTCTCTGTATGGAACCCTTTGACAGATACAGCTCCCTCAAGGACTAGAGTTCTGCCCGCTGGAACAATCTCTTGACTACTGCCTTGCATCCTCACCAACCCAATGTTGCCATCAGTGCAATGCTTTTGCCGCAACTCTAGTACTTTAAGTACTGTTCACCTTTGATCGTAACTTGAGCTGTACTTTTAGTGCCAATCAGCCCTTTAGGTAATTTGAAAGGGTGATCTTTGACATTAGATTGTCTCAAGGTGGCGTGCACTTTGGTTTTGGCTTCACCCTCATCTTTAGCGGGACATTGTTGACCTGCTTCAGCCCCAGTTTGCCCCACAACCGAGACTGCATCTAGTTTAAATCCGCGGTGGCAGGGGAGTGGTTTTGTTCTTCCCAGACACGCCGTTTTTCTCTCAACTGTCTCTTTTTTTCAGTTACAAGAGTAGGGCTTGGGTCATTACTAGGGATGTACCCGAATCCGAATACGTTATTCAGGAAAGCACAAATAATGCGATGGAAACAGATATTTCTTCTACCCGAAGTTGCTCGTTATTATTCAGAAAAAAAAAAGCCATGATTGACATGTAAATAAAGGACTTGATTTTCCCTTTATCATTTGTAAAACAGAAAATGAAGTAGTAAAACACAAACGAAAAAAGTCCATTTTAGTGCTGTAGCCGCTGTGCGTTTTTCAGCACCAGTGACGGAGCGGAGCGGAGCGAGCGAGAGAGAGAAAAAGAGAGAGAGCGAGAGAGAGAGAGAGAGAAAGAGAGAGAGCAGCACTCAGCAGAGGGAGGGGAGCTGTGTGTGCCCAGCCTGTGTGACACAGAGCTTCAGGAGAAAGCGAGGAGCATAAAACATTGTGCTTTTTTCCACGCATGAAAAAAACAACCGAGCCTGACCCGACCTGAGCCCGAATTATTTATTTATAAACCAAGCCCGACCCGGCCAATACCCGACATACAGTCTCGGGTCCCGTCGGGTTCGGGTCAGGTTGCAGACCTCTACTAGCGAGACAAAAGCCTGGTGTGGCAGCTGGATTTCTTTCAAACCTCCGCAACCTATACATCAAAATGAAACCTGTAGTTTTTAGCTGTATGTGTTAATTTCCTCCATTTCAAAAAATCAGTCGAAATAAACGTTTTACCTTGTATTTCAGTCAATATTCATCCTATCAGCCATAAGTTTCATGGAATTTAGTTAAAAATAAAAAGAGAGAGATGAAAAGTACAGTATGAGGATGTGGAAATATATTTCATAATTATATGCCAATATTAAATCAATTTGATGCTTTGAAGGCACAAAAATTGCATTGCCAATGAATATTAGGCTAGAAAATACAACATTTGCCCGATTTAACGTGACTTCCAGTATAAACCACGCCCACTTCCGGTCTTCTATCCGAATACAGATACAGAGACAGATAATTTTGTTAGTTGAACAGATACAGATACAGATACAGATAATGACGTCTCTGTACACCTCTAGTCATTACTACAGACTGTGGCAATGTGACCATCCTCACCACAATTGAAACAGTACCAGGGCTTTGGCTGGGTGTTCGGCTTTGGGTTGGCTGGCTTCCAGCTTGCTGTCCTGGTGTTGTCAGGTTTCGATGCCTCACCTGAGTTATGCTCAAAATTTCCCTTGGGCTTCGAGGCTCTTTTGTTTTTCTTAGACATCAAGGAGGTGAGTTGACTCTGCAGAGTTGCCACTTGCTTCTTGAGCTCCGTCAACGGGCTGGAATCAGGCTCAGGTACTGCCTGTAGCTTGCCACAGACACATGCTTTGTGAGTGTGCCAAGGCTCGCTGCCTGGTTGAGCCACGATGCTTCTTCATACGTGTGGCCTTAGCTACCTGTCTATCCTCTTCTGTACGTAGCATTAACAGAAACTCTGAAAATGATGGAGGGTGACTTTTCTTTTCTTCAAGATTGAGATCAGAGAGCAAGGTGTTATCCCAACACCCTCGACAAAACTGCTTGAGAACGTGTTTATCTGCTTCTTCAGCAGCAATTCCTCCTCTCCTTACAGCGAGGTTCAGGGCCACTTGGAGGCGACAAAGGTAAGCAGATGGCTTTTCACCAGGATCTTGAAGAGTGTTCATGAACTGAGCAAAAAGCTCTTCTCCATCTTCAACAGTACCAAAAGCTGAATCCAAGAGCTGGAGATAAGCTTCAGGTGTAGCTTCGGGACTCAGTCTTTTCACTATATCAGCTGCAGGAGAAAGCAGGCTCTCAAAATTGTTTCTAGATCTTTGAAGATCAGACATGGCAGGATCTTTTCTGAGAAGTTCAACATGTGAGCGCCAAGTGTCATAATCCGTTTCACTACTGGGTCTGGGGGTCTTTCCGGAAAATGATCGAAGTCTCATGGGAGAGTGTGAATGCGCACTCATGTCTTCCTTTCTTACAATGTGCTCAACAATGACTCTCTGAATTTCAGGTGGATTGAGGTCGCTTACCACAATAGATGGAGTTCCCTTCACAGCAATGGATGGGCGTGACTCAGCACCACTTGGAGTAGTGCCTAGCTGAGGAGGATCTACAAGCAGCTGGTGTGATGGGATCTCAGACGTGTTGAGCTGTGGGGCTCCAACTGGGTTCTCAGTAAGTATGGGGGAAGATGTGTCTTCAATGGGTTCTAAAATCTCAATAATTTCACTGATCTCTGACATCATCTCCCTTAGCACTTCTTCGAAGTCTTTCCCACTCAGTTTCGCTAACCCCTTTAACTCATCTAGGTAGGTTTTCGTAAAGCTGCTACCGACCTTAGCAGTGTAAATACTCGTTAAGCTTCAACGCAGTATATTACACTAGGTCTGTCTTTAAGTGGGTGATTGTATGGCAAAAGAGGCGCTAAAGTTTCAATAGCAGGACCGTCTGCATACTCAACGATCCGGTTTTTGTAAAACTCAGAGGTAGAATCAACAACTGGAACTATCCTCTGGATGGCACCATACCTCTTAAGGAAGTAGAAAATCTCTTCATCTTGGTCTGATTCAAGCAACCCACTCACAATTACTGCATTGGGAATTTTAATGCCTGACTGCTGTATGAAATCCATCTTGTAGCAATGGCGCGGAGTGGATTCATCTCTAAAATCCTTCATGTACAAAAACCCGACCGCTGTCAGCTTGTCAACCCTGTTACCCTGTATTTCAAAGTTTTTTTTTAAAGTTATTTCATAAATGCACATAATCCCTTACTACATGCATGCCATGTGTTTACATGTTCTTCATCACATGGTGGAGTGGAATAATGGCCAATATAAGCTTGAAATGTCAACCTTGTTACCGTCAACCCTGTTGCCTTGTGCAAAGTAACAGGTTGACATTTTGTTAGAAAACAGTCTGTAACCTATTTATTAATTAAAAGTTTAGAATAAATATCGTAGATTTAAGCTAAGTCAAAAGATATAAGCAAATATGATGTTAACCCTGAATCAAACAAAAAATGGCAGTCTCACAAGTAATTCACATTTTGCACTCATGAATGCATGAATGCAATTTGAATTGTGAAATGAGCTAAGACAATATACTTATTTGATTTACCTGTGAAAAGAAAATTAGTGATATATTTACGAGCTAGACCTGTGAAAAGAAAGTGAGTTAAGTTCTTATTGTTTGTATTAGCTGCCAAATTATTGTGCTCAAAAATCTGCATTATAGCATTATAACAAACTGAAATAAAATAGTCACGGCAAGGAGAAGTAAGACTCTAATGCAACAAATTCAAGATAGCATGATGACAAAGAGACATAATTATACAAAACACATGATCACAAAAAACATGAGAGATCCACTTCTTCATTGAGACCCTCAGGGGTAAAGTGCCCAGGTTAAACATCCATTGGGCTTCTGCCTTGAGAAGAACCTGGTCATAGTCACCACCCCTCACCCCTTGTGTATGGCCCAGAACTTGAGTTCTGTGGCCCGGTGTCCAAGTAGTGAGTGTTTTCAATTTGATCATCTCACCAGTTGTGGGGTTCAGGAAAGCCTTGAGTTTGTTGGAGAGAGGGCAGATGGAGCAGTGTCCACAGGGTTGGTGTCCAGACGGAGGGGGTAGGCTGTCCATGGTGCTCTGTATCATTGTGGGAGGAATGGATTGGGCATGTACCAAGCGGTCTCGGAGGTTACTGTTGCGTTTCAGTGCCACAATGCGTCTCTCTCTAAACACATCATGTAGCTGTAATACATGCCAATGTCTGAGAAGGATTCTTTTGATTTTATTGGATAAGAGTGAGTAGTGAAGACTGCAGACCATGCAGTTGTTGGGACTTTTTTTGTGGGTTGTAGTAAAGATTCCCTATGCGTGTAAAGAGCCCACTTGTAGGCATCCTTCACCATTTTGCGACTGTAGCCCCTCTCTAAAAACCTGGATTTCATATCCTGGACTTTGGAGATGTATTCTCGTCTGCTGGAGTACAGTCATCTCACACAGAGGCTGAACGGGAGATTGTCCTTGATAGATCTGGGGTGGTATGAGGATGCAAGGAGCAGTGTGTTGCGGTCAGTTTCCTTTCTGAAAATGGTGGTAGAGACATTGTCCTCTTTCTTTTTTTTGTGACCAACTTTTTATTAGTTTTCCCACGCCATCCTCACAAGGTGGCATAAACATACAAATATACAATTATACATTTTACATAAAAGATATCACCAGGTCAGCAGCTCTTTTAACGGCCTCTAATGTTTCTCCTTTAGCATTGTTTGTAGATGCAATTGACAATTCTAAGTCTAGTACATTATGAAAGGAAGATATCCATTTATTAATAGATAGAGTATGTGGGGGTATCCATCTTGTGATAAGGATTTTTTTTGGCTGCAATTAAGCCAGCAAAAAGAACCCTTTTCTGATGGTTTAATAAATTAAGAGAAGAATCATCGTTCAGCAATACAGTGTTTGGGAGGCACGGTATCTGAACCCCAATGATGTCAATCACTTGGCTCCAAAACTGTTTAACTGAAGAACACTCAAAAAACATGTGTACATACGTACCAATAGTCTTTTGGTTACACAGACAGCATATTGGGCTTGGGATCATCCTCAGCTGACAACATTTCCTAGTTGACAAATAATATCTGTGGATCATTTTGTACTTTGTCCTCTTTCTTAATAAGGATGTCCAAGAAACTGATGCTCTCCGAGGAATGGTCCATAGTAAACTTTAGGTTGGGGTCCCATGAGTTCAATAGTGGGAAAAATTGTTGCAGTTTTTCCTTTCTTCCTTTCCTTTCCTTTCTTATTTATTTGTATTGATTTACTCGTTTATTTAACAGGGACAAATGCATAAAACATTGTTTCATATATAAAATACAAAATAGATGCCATGCATACAGGTTTTTAGCCACGGCTAATTTGCAACCCCTGTCACTGGCTAGGCTTTTGGAGTTAAAACGAGAAGTACAGGATCATTAAGCTTAAAAATAGTACAGAAACATTAAAATACAATACAGATAAGGACAGGGACTAAGATGTTAGTAGTACATAAAATACAATACATAAAATACAGAACTCTTAGAGAGAGAGAGAGAGAGAGAGAGAGAGAGAGAGAGAGAGAGAGAGAGATGGTGACCGGCTGTAGTGTTTTCTATCAAATTTACCCATTTTACCCGTTCCATTATGGTGTTATTCTCACTTTCATCCCTAAATAGAGAAATGCAGAACAAATTGCGGTCCATTTTGGCTCATTTAGGAACGCAACATCTAGCTCTTAATTAGTGATGATTCCATCTCATACAGGACGGGTGACAGCCTGCCGGTAGTTGACAAGTTAGTTAAGTTAGCAAACGTTAGCCAGCAGCCTAACCAACCCGTCTAGGTTAGCATCTGTCTGCTAATGTTGCTTGATTGATTGATTGATTGATTTTATTTATGGATTAGCAGACAAAAACAAAACAAAAAAGTTAAAGTGAAAAACACCTATTTCCAACATGGTCCCAAGATGTTAAATGATAATGATAAACTAAAGCTTGATAAACTCACCTTTCTTAGAAAAGAATGAGATGATGAGCTGCGCCCCTTTTGCCTGACATGATGCGGTCTGACCTGCGGTCCCGACCCCGACTTCACTTCTGCCCTCCCTTAACCACCCTGAGGACACAAGGTGGTTAAGGGAGCGTGAGGGGGGGGGCAGCAGCAGAGGTATGGATGGGGGCAGAGGGGTGAATGGAGAGCCAGACTGTCCTGCTGAGTCAAACCTATTGAAAAACAGGTTTATTAATAATAATAATAATAATAATACATTTTATTTGCAAGCACTTTTCATAGTACTCCAAGACACTTAATATATATAAAATAATTAGAAAATACATAAAAAACATTGATACAAAAATGATGATAGTAAATGAAGATGACAAAATAATGACAAGGTTTAGCTCATTTGCATGTTCCTGATTCCCCAAAAAAGTCAAACGTGTCCTCTTTCTGAGAGAAAAAGATGGAAAATGGATACTTTAAAAAATAGACATCACTGTGTCCAAAAGGCAACCATTATGAGGAATGACTCACAAGGATTTAAAATCATGGTAAGTGAAGAAATCAGTTGAGACCATACTACAGTATAGGTTTGCCTTCATAAATAATAATAATAATAATAATTGATTATATTTATATAGCGCTTTTCTAAGTACTCAAAGCGCTTCACAGCACTTCTCAACTCATCCACCACTGGTGTGTAGCACCCACCTGGGTGATGCACGGCAGCCAGTTTGCGCCAGAACGCTCACCACACATCAGCTATCTCAGTGGAGAGTAGAGGACTGAAAGAGCCAATTAGGTAACGAGGGATGATTAGGTGGCCATGATGGAAGGAAGACCTGTTTTGGGGAATTTTGCCAGGGCACCGGGGTTACACCCCTACTCTTGCAATGACTGCCGATGGGATCTTTATTGACCACAGAATCAGGACCTCGGTTTAACGTCTCATCCGAAGGACGTGTCACATTCACACATTAAATACCTCAGTAGACCTCATTATGCATGCTCTATTTTTGATTACAACATTTAACTTAAACTGTAGCACAACAGGCTTGAGTTTTGCTATTTTTAAAACTTAGTAAAGCTTACCCTCGTTAATGATGAGTGAAAATAAAATGAGTTTCATTAGAACATAAAAGAGGTTGATGAAATCAAAACATGTAGTAATGGAAAAGTATTCCAAACAAATTATAAATACATGCAACACAACACCCACTGTACGGTTGCTGCTACTCTATTGAATCTTATCCTCTGGCATGAAGTCCTAAAAGTTTATAAGCACTACGCATACCAAAAAAGGCTTGCCAGTTATGGTTGCAATGTTGCAAGCACAAGTGTTAAAGCTTGACCTGATTTATTTATAGATGTGTCTTTTTAATTTGTCAAATCAAAGTCATTAATACCACAGTGTGTATGGAAACAAATTACAAATGAAGTAGTATGGTCAAATTTAAATATTTATTTACAACACTTAATAAAATCTTAAATTGAGTTAAGAGATGTTGGTAAATCTGATGTATTGTAATCAGTGCAAAGATTATACATGTAGGATTGTTTCTTATGTTGAATCTGTTAGATTTTAGGCTTAACTGGTTCACATATGTTACAGTGTCAGTTAAGAGTTCACTTATAACACATGAAATATATGGACAGAAAATGATTTCTCATCTTGTATTACATGAGACAGTTAGATGGCAAATTATTTTGCACTACAAGATGGGGGCCAATGAAGAGTCAAATGAAAATGCATTAGAGCCTTTTGAAGACATCCCCATATTTAGTTTCTGCTTGGCCTGCAGAATGACATTAATATAAGGAGGCTCATGATGAGATGGACAGACTGCAGGGGATTTCAGAGACTACGAACTGCTGGTAAGTGAGACTGATGTTTCAGCTGTCATTCTTGGCAAAGAAGTTGTATTAGAGATGTTTAGTGCTTGACACACGTGTTTAATTAATAACCAGTTTAATATTTATTAATGGCATGATAATGTGAGATGGGAAAAGCTCTTCAATGTGAATACAAAATATTGCAAATAAGTAAGCTAGGAGTCAAGGGTAAAAATCTGGTTGTGTGACTATAATTTAAATGCAGCAAATGTAAATGAGTAATATTATACTAATCTGTATTTGGTTATAATATACTAATCTGTAATCTCTATACTACCTGTATCACTACCTGAAACTCAAAGAATAACTGATAAACATCACAAAAAACTCTTTGTTCATTTAGGGGTTGTGAAAAGTTCCTCTGTGATTGGGTGGTAGAAAAAGGTGAGAGTTACCTTTTCTCTATTTAAACTACAGAATATAAAGAATCCTTGTATCATACAGTGTTCAGTCTCCAAAGCAAACAATGCACATCAGATAAGAGGAAAGTTTATTTCTGTTTGTCAATCTACAGAAAGCCGCCAACATGAGTACTGACGCGGAGATGGCCGTTTATGGCAAGGCCGCCATTTATCTCCGTAAGCCAGAGAAGGAGAGGATTGAGGCTCAAACCGCACCCTTTGATGCCAAATCTGCTGCCTATGTGGCTGATGTTAAGGAGCTGTACCTTAAATGTACAATCCTGAAGAAAGACGGTGGCAAAGTCACCGTGAAAGTTCTTGCCAACCAGGAGGTAGGTTGAAGTTTCATGAAACTCACAGCAGTGCAACTTACAGTTGGAATTTCAACACAAGCTGAAATTGTGTTTCAATATTTCAGGAGAGGACGGTTAAGGAGGATGATGTCACCCCTATGAACCCTCCCAAGTATGACAAAATTGAGGACATGGCCATGATGACCCATCTCAATGAAGCCGCTGTGCTGTATAACCTCAAAGAGCGTTATGCAGCATGGATGATCTACGTAAGCTCTTCTGCCTGCGGAGTAAAGTATAATATTGCACATGGACTCATATACAACATACTGTGAGTGGTCATATCTCTCTCATCCCCTTCAGACCTACTCTGGGCTGTTCTGTGCAACTGTGAATCCCTACAAGTGGCTCCCAGTGTACGATGCTGAGGTTGTATCTGCTTACAGAGGCAAAAAGCGCATGGAGGCTCCACCCCACATCTTCTCTGTCTCTGACAATGCCTACCAGTTCATGGCTACTGGTATGTTCTTGTCAAGAAAATGTATAAAATCTCAATAAACTCAATAATTTATGTTACATAGATAAGAAATATATTTCTTCATTTTTCCTTTTGCAGATAGGGAGAACCAGTCTGTCTTGATCACGTAAGTTTTACATCTATTGCACCTCTGTAAGACCAATAGAATCAAACAAATTGAGTTAATTTCTCTGAATCTACATATCCATCCCCAGTGGAGAATCTGGTGCTGGAAAGACTGTGAACACCAAGCGTGTCATCCAGTACTTTGCAACAATCTCAGTGGGTGGTGGAGAAAAGAAGAAGGAGGCAACATCAGGAAAGATGCAGGTATATTATCATGAGGATTTTATAAAAACATTGGAAACATTTCTGAAAAATGAAGACATAATAGAAATGTACTACTGAAATGAATATTAAAATGAAAAAAAAAACATATTACAGGGGTCACTGGAGGACCAGATTATTGCAGCCAATCCCTTGCTGGAAGCCTATGGTAATGCCAAGACTGTGAGGAATGACAACTCCTCTCGTTTTGTAAGTATGGAGGGATTTCAAACTGTGAGAAATATCTTCAATATATATTGCCTATGCAGAGGGATGTTAAACAATATGCTATTCCAAACAGGGTAAATTCATCAGAATCCATTTTGGCACAACTGGTAAACTGGCTAGTGCTGATATTGAGACATGTAAGTATCAACTTCACATATTAAATGAAATGACTGGCATTATCAGTGGTGTAGATTTTGATTCATGAACAATGCTTACAGATCTGCTGGAGAAGTCTAGAGTGTCGTTCCAGCTTCCTGATGAGAGAGGCTACCACATCTTCTACCAGATGATGACCAACCACAAACCTGAGCTGATTGGTAAGATAAACATTGCGATACAATGTTAAAACAACACACGTTGTTCACATGGTCCATAACCAGTCATTCCTTTAAACCTTTTTTGATCTCCAGAAATGACGCTCATCACCACCAACCCCTATGACTTCCCCATGTGCAGTCAGGGTCAGATTACTGTGGCCAGCATTGATGACAAAGAAGAGTTGGTTGCCACTGATGTCAGTGATGTTCACTCTCATTTTCATTTTCTTAATCTATTATACATTCAATATTCCATCACAATTACTCAGTAAAATGTATTTTCCATAGTGACTTTTACTCAGTGTCAATATCTCTATTGAATACAGACTGCTATTGATATTCTGGGCTTCACCAATGAGGAGAAGATGGGCATCTACAAGTTTACCGGTGCTGTGCTCCACCATGGTAACATGAAGTTCAAGCAGAAGCAGCGTGAAGAGCAGGCTGAGCCAGATGGCACAGAGGGTGAGGATTAACTTCATGGATGAGTTAAAAAATCTCTGGCGTGAAATGAATCAAATATGCATTTTCTATTATGTCACATTTTAGAAATCAGTCATATATCGTGTATATATAGTAAATGTATTTTTGTGACATTTTTAGAGGCTGACAAGATTTCTTACTTGTTGGGCCTGAACTCGGCTGACATGCTGAAGGCTCTGTGCTACCCCAGAGTGAAGGTCGGAAATGAGTATGTCACCAAGGGACAGACTGTGCAACAGGTCAGCAGATTATTCTGTTGTTTAATTCATTTCATACAATCTCATAATTAAATTAAGGGCCAGTACATGAATGTGGTTAAGTTCCTTATGAAGCTGAAGTATGTAGAAAGTATTTCTGTTGTAATGGAGGAATTTCATGAATTACATTTATCTGGAATAGATAGTTTGCATCTGAATGTCCTCTGTTACCTGTCACTGCATGTGTTGATTGCCGTATCATTAGTTCTATTTCAGTTAAAATTGCACTGCTATAATATTTGTCGTGTAGGCAAAAAAATCAAGTAATCCAGTGTCTAAATTTCAGTTGAAGGATCTCTACTTTATTAAATCTGTGAGAGGACCCTCTTTGTGACACTGTGGATTCTAATGATATTGATTCAAACAAAACTTTTCTTCAGGTCCTGAACTCAGTGAGCGCCCTGGCTAAGTCTATCTATGAAAGAATGTTCTTGTGGATGGTCATCCGCATCAACCAAATGCTGGACACCAAGCAGCCAAGGCAATTCTTCATTGGTGTGCTGGACATTGCTGGTTTTGAAATCTTTGATGTAAGTATGCATTCATGGTAATGGATTGAGAAGATAATTTTGTAACAGAAGTTTTTTGTTTGCGATATATTAGGTTAATCCTATTTCCACCTACAGTTCAACAGCATGGAGCAGTTGTGTATCAACTTCACCAATGAGAAACTGCAACAGTTCTTCAACCACCACATGTTTGTCCTGGAGCAAGAGGAGTACAAGAAGGAGGGTATCATCTGGGAGTTCATTGACTTTGGCATGGACTTGGCTGCGTGCATTGAGCTCATTGAAAAGGTACACAATAATGTTGTGACTTTATGTTAGAATTCATGATATGCTACAACAGTGCCTCTTCATGATGTATCTCTTTGCACTTTTTATACAGCCCATGGGCATCTTCTCCATCCTTGAAGAGGAGTGCATGTTCCCAAAGGCCTCAGACACTACCTTCAAGAACAAGCTGTATGACCAGCACCTCGGTAAAAACAAAGCATTTGAGAAGCCCAAGCCAACCAAAGGCAAGGCTGAGGCCCATTTCTCTCTGGTGCACTATGCTGGAACTGTGGACTACAATATCTGTGGCTGGCTGGACAAGAACAAGGATCCCCTGAACGACTCTGTTATTCAGCTGTACCAGAAGTCTGGTGTTAAGCTGCTGCCTACCCTGTATCCCCCTGTTGTTGAAGGTACAGTATCACTTTTTTAACGCTTATTAGGATTATGGGAATTAATGAATGTTTTTGTCTTTAAGATAAACAATATGCCTACTCAAAAAAGTCAGTTGAATGATAAAGTCTTGATATTAATAAATCAACAAATCAACAGAGACCGGCGGTGGCAAGAAGGGAGGCAAGAAGAAGGGTGGTTCCATGCAGACTGTGTCCTCACAGTTCAGGGTAAATTTTAAGAACAGCCTTAAGTGCCTGTTCGTAATTAAACTCAAATAAATGCAAGTTTTTATTTTTATTTTATGCTTTTCATGAAGAATGTTTGGTTTTATCTTGTATTTACAGGAGAACTTGGGCAAGCTTATGACCAACTTGAGGAGCACTCATCCTCACTTTGTACGTTGCCTGATTCCCAATGAGTCAAAGACTCCAGGTACACTGACAGCTAACCAATGTTCTTAATATTGTCTGTACATGTTGCAGTCATTAACACAGCTTAGGGGTAGTGAGTCTTTTACTTTGTCATTAATAATTATGAAGTAACAACTTCTTCACAGGTCTGATGGAAAACTTCCTGGTTATCCACCAGCTGAGGTGTAACGGTGTGCTGGAGGGTATCAGAATCTGCAGGAAAGGTTTCCCCAGCAGAATCCTCTATGCTGACTTCAAGCAGAGGTATTACCTAATTTACCACAGAGTTTTCCTAACTTTGAAAAGAAGGTCCCGAATGTGACCATTAACTGTTTTGCAATAGGTACAAAGTACTGAATGCCAGTGTCATCCCTGAGGGTCAATTCATTGACAACAAGAAGGCCTCTGAGAAGCTGCTTGGGTCAATTGATGTGAATCATGAGGAGTATAAATTTGGACACACCAAGGTAAACAATTGAGTAAAAAAAAACTAAACTCTGTTTCATGGATGAAAATCAATTGTCCATAATATTTTTATGTTCTCGTCAGGTGTTCTTCAAAGCTGGTCTACTAGGTACCCTTGAGGAGATGCGAGATGAGAAGCTTGCTGCTCTGGTCACCATGACTCAGGCTCTCTGCCGTGGCTACGTCATGAGGAAGGAGTTTGTGAAGATGATGGAAAGGAGGCAAGTGGAAATTCTAACCATATATTTAGGCTGAATGCAGTGCCAAAATGACTTTGTACATAACAGTGATTTCCTTCCATAGGGAAGCCATTTACAGCATCCAGTACAATATCCGCTCATTCATGAATGTGAAACACTGGCCATGGATGAAGGTGTACTACAAGATTAAGCCCCTTCTGCAGAGTGCTGAAACTGAGAAGGAGCTACAGAACATGAAGGAAAACTATGAGAAGATGAAAACAGACCTGGCCACGGCCCTGGCTAAGAAGAAGGAACTGGAGGAGAAGATGGTGTCTCTTCTGCAGGAGAAGAATGATCTGCAGCTGCAAGTGGCATCTGTGAGTAGATGTCAACAGAAAGCTTTGTTGATTTCTCACATCTTTTCCAGAGCAAATGTTGAAATATTTTCCCCTTTTCACTTTTGTTCTAACTAGGAATCAGAGAATCTGTCAGATGCTGAGGAGAGATGTGAGGGACTTATCAAGAGTAAGATCCAGATGGAGGCAAAACTCAAAGAGACAAGTGAGAGACTGGAGGATGAGGAGGAAGTCAATGCTGAGCTAACTGCCAAGAAGAGGAAACTGGAGGATGAATGCTCTGAGCTCAAGAAGGACATTGATGACCTGGAGCTTACCTTAGCCAAAGTGGAGAAGGAGAAGCATGCCACTGAGAACAAGGTTCATGGATATTCACTCTGTCTAATATATCATCCAATATTTGAATAATTACCCAATTATGACAATATGTTTTTACATATTCAGGTGAAGAACCTGACTGAAGAGATGGCCTCTCAAGATGAGAGCATTGCTAAGCTGACAAAGGAGAAGAAAGCCCTCCAAGAGGCACATCAGCAGACTCTTGATGACCTGCAGGCAGAGGAAGACAAAGTCAACACTCTGACCAAGGCCAAGACCAAGCTTGAGCAGCAAGTGGATGATGTGAGTTCTTGAAGATGCTATTTGCTATTCAATAAGAATATATGCTTGCTGTTAACCTTTAGTAATTATAAACACGTGGTATTTTGCAGCTTGAAGGTTCTCTGGAGCAAGAGAAGAAGCTCCGCATGGACCTTGAGAGAGCAAAGAGGAAGCTCGAGGGCGATCTGAAACTGGCCCAGGAATCCATCATGGATCTTGAGAATGACAAGCAGCAGTCTGACGAGAAAATCAAGAAGTAATGTGGACAGAATTTGAAAACTGTATGCACAAAATATGTTATTGCAACCAGTATCTTATGATGATGTCATTTACTCAACAGGAAGGACTTTGAGATAAGCCAGCATCTCAGTAAGATTGAAGATGAACAATCCTTGGGTGCTCAGCTACAGAAGAAGATTAAAGAGCTCCAGGTGTGTAATGTTTGATTTCAAATCTATGTCAGACTTATCATTGAGTTTTTATGCAAGGTGTCAGTTGCATACATTCATTTAACAATATTTCTTAACTTTCAAGGCTCGTATTGAGGAACTGGAGGAAGAGATCGAGGCTGAGCGTGCTGCTCGCGCCAAGGTTGAGAAACAGAGAGCTGACCTCTCCAGGGAACTTGAAGAGATCAGTGAGAGACTTGAGGAGGCCGGTGGAGCCACTGCTGCTCAGATTGAGATGAACAAGAAACGTGAAGCTGAGTTTCAGAAGCTGCGTCGTGACCTTGAGGAGTCCACCTTACAACATGAAGCCACTGCTGCTGCTCTCCGCAAGAAGCAGGCTGACAGTGTTGCAGAGCTGGGAGAACAGATCGACAACCTGCAGCGGGTCAAGCAGAAGCTGGAGAAGGAGAAGAGTGAATACAAGATGGAGATTGATGACCTGTCTAGCAATATGGAAGCTGTGGCAAAAGCCAAGGTATAACGTTATTTTATATACATATGTATATACACACTTGAGAAAAAACATAGTATTAGTGGAAGAATTACTGAACCTGTCTAATGTTGATAAACAGGGAAATCTCGAGAAGATGTGCCGCACCCTTGAGGACCAGTTCAGTGAAATTAAGGCTAAGAATGACGAGAATGTTCGCCAGATAAATGACATCAGCGCTCAGAGAGCAAGACTGATGACAGAGAATGGCAAGTCTTACTTTCATTGACTTGTTCATAAAGAATACCAATGTACTTTTGAACTCAATCCATAATTACACTCAATCTATAATTAGAAACCTTTTTTTTTTACTTTAATGCTGGGCCAGTTGGAAATGTATATATTTCAACTAAAAAAAATCAATTTCCATCTAGGTGAGTTTGGTCGTCAGCTTGAGGAGAAAGAAGCCCTTGTCTCCCAGCTGACTAGAGGCAAGCAAGCCTTCACACAGCAGATTGAGGAGCTGAAGAGACAAATCGAGGAGGAAGTTAAGGTGAGGAAAATTGTCAGAGATTTCAAGGTTTTTTAAGGATTGTATGTTCATTTATTCACTGGTTTTTATTTTAATAATCTTTTGCAGGCCAAGAATGCCCTTGCCCACGGTGTGCAATCAGCCCGCCATGACTGTGATCTTCTGAGGGAGCAGTTTGAGGAGGAGCAGGAGGCCAAGGCAGAGCTGCAACGTGGAATGTCCAAGGCCAACAGTGAAGTGGCCCAATGGAGGAGCAAGTATGAAACTGATGCTATCCAGCGCACTGAGGAGCTTGAAGAGTCAAAGTGAGTCAATGAAGATTTTGTTTTTCCTAACGGTCGTTACAAAATACTTGTTAGAATACAATACATGAATGATTACATTTGGCAAATGCTTAACAGGAAAAAGCTTGCCCAGCGCCTTCAGGAAGCTGAGGAACAGATTGAGGCTGTGAACTCCAAGTGTGCGTCTCTGGAGAAAACCAAACAGAGGCTCCAGGGCGAGGTGGAGGACCTCATGATTGATGTGGAGAGAGCCAATTCTTTGGCTGCCAACCTTGACAAGAAGCAGAGGAACTTTGATAAGGTGAGTTGACACTGATTACCTTGTCAAAACCACTTGAAGTGTCAAAGTATAACCATTCCAAAATTGGGTAACATTGCTCATTTTAAATTACTATGCAGGTTTTGGCAGACTGGAAGCAGAAATACGAGGAGGGTCAGGCAGAGCTTGAGGGAGCTCAGAAAGAGGCTCGTTCTCTCAGCACTGAGCTGTTCAAGATGAAAAACTCTTATGAGGAAGCTCTGGATCAGCTGGAGACCCTGAAGCGGGAGAACAAGAACCTGCAACGTGAGTTCTCACCTGATAATGTTAGCAATAGTAATTTGAAATATGTTCATGATTGTTAATATGTATGTATCAGTTAGAATGAGACACATAGCCTTCATTCTTTGACTTAGCAATATTAAACATATATAACCTTCTGCAGAGGAAATCTCAGACCTGACTGAACAGATTGGTGAGACTGGAAAAAGCATCCATGAGCTGGAGAAGTCCAAGAAGCAGGTGGAGACAGAGAAGTCAGAGATCCAGACAGCTCTTGAGGAGGCTGAGGTGAAATTTCAACTGGAAAGCTTAACATTAGAATGTTAATGTATATGTTTTCCTTTGTCTGTGAAATTTACATATCTGAACAACAGAGACATGCCCAATATTACATTCAGAAGACAACACGGGCTATGTTTTAATATTTGTTACATTTTAGGGAACTCTGGAACATGAGGAGTCCAAGATTCTGCGTGTCCAGCTGGAGCTCAACCAGATCAAAGGTGAGGTTGACAGAAAGCTGGCAGAGAAAGATGAGGAGATGGAGCAGATCAAGAGGAACAGCCAGAGGGTGATTGACTCCATGCAGACTACTCTTGACTCTGAGGTCAGGAGCAGGAACGATGCCCTGAGAATCAAAAAGAAGATGGAGGGAGATCTGAATGAGATGGAGATTCAGCTGAGTCATGCTAACCGCCAGGCTTCTGAGGCCCAGAAGCAGCTGAGGAATGTCCAGGGACAACTGAAGGTACATCACATGACAACTGTACATGCCATTCTATGAGCAGCAACATTCTGATCTTTTTCTGTTTCTACAACACAATCTTAACATTAGGATGCCCAGCTGCACCTTGATGATGCTGTCAGAGCGCAGGAAGACCTCAAGGAGCAAGCTGCTATGGTCGAGCGTAGGAATGGTCTCATGGTGGCTGAAATTGAAGAGCTGAGGGTTGGTCTGGAACAGACAGAGAGAGGCCGTAAAGTGGCTGAGCAAGAGCTGGTGGATGCTAGTGAGCGTGTTGGATTGCTGCACTCTCAAGTAAACAAAATAATTTCTTCACTAATTCTATAATCAATACATTTTTAAATAATACGTGCACATCATCATAGTCATTGCTAAACTGAATTTTTCCTTCCTTTTCCTAGAATACAAGCCTTATGAACACAAAGAAGAAGCTGGAGGCTGACCTGGTCCAAGTCCAGAGTGAAGTAGATGACAGTGTTCAGGAAGCAAGGAATGCAGAGGAGAAGGCCAAGAAAGCCATCACTGATGTGGGTTTCAATTTTATTTCATAGTCATCCAGATCTCATCCATACATCTGGAAGAACATTAATTTTGTATGGCATGCCTAATTAACATAAATAATTCATTTTCTAGGCTGCTATGATGGCTGAAGAGCTGAAGAAAGAACAGGACACTAGCTCTCATCTGGAGAGGATGAAGAAGAACCTGGAGATCACAGTCAAGGACCTGCAGCACCGCCTGGATGAGGCTGAGAACTTGGCCATGAAGGGTGGCAAGAAACAGCTCCAGAAACTGGAGTCCAGAGTAAAATAAAACAAATCGCTCAATGGTTTAGAACCTAAATACATCTCTGACTTGCTCTTACCATAATAACCTTGAAGACCCCTTAGATCATATGGGACCAGTCTGCTAACTATCCCCAGAGTTAAAACTAAGCATGGTGAGGCAGCATTTAGTTATTATGCTACACATAGCTGGAAGAAACTTCCAGAAGATCTCAGAAGTGCCCCGACTTTGACCACTTTTAAAACTTGGCTTAAAACTTTTATGTTCTGCACTGCCTATGCGACCTTTACTCTTTTTATGCATTTCATTTTTTTATTTATTCTCTCCTCTTATACACTTTTTTAAATATTTTTTTTATTTGTTTTTTATCTGTATTTCCAATCTAATGTTCCTATTTACCTTGTGTAAAGCACTTTGAATTGCCTTTGTGTACGAAATGTGCAATATAAATAAACTTGCCTTGCCTTATACAGATTACAGTAAATTACATTACAAAATATGCAGAATGAGTCTCATAGTTTATAATTCATTTCTGAAGGTGCGTGAGCTGGAGACAGAGATTGAAGCTGAACAGAGACGTGGAGGAGACGCTGTTAAAGGTGTCCGTAAATATGAGAGGAGAGTGAAGGAACTCACATACCAGGTATACCAAGCTTACTTTGTGACAGTGTTCCTATTGACTAAATGACCATATTAAAAGATATGCCAATTATTAATGGTCATTCATGTTTGTGTTCATACTTACATTAGACTGAAGAGGACAAGAAGAATGGCGCCCGGCTGCAGGCTCTGGTAGACAAGCTGCAACTGAAGGTGAAGGCCTACAAGAGGCAGGCTGAGGAAGCGGTAAGTGTAAAAATGCTTCATCTATTTGCAAACGTTTTCACAATTTTTACTCTAGTCTTAGGATTTGCAATGAGAATTTATGATGGTTTCACAGGAGGAGCAGGCCAACACTCACCTGACAAAGTGCAGGAAGATTCAGCACGAGTTGGAGGAGGCTGAAGAGCGAGCTGATATTGCTGAGTCTCAGGTCAACAAGCTGAGAGCTAAGAGCCGTGACTCTGGCAAGGTAAACACACATTTTTCATCAGTGCACGTTAAAAGCCCTTTCACACCAAGTGCGAATTCCGGTGCGGATTATTGGCACAGAGATTTATAAAAATAGATTTCGTTGGTAATAATGGAAGCTTGCACACCAGGGCGGAAATTTCATGCGGCAAGAAAAAAAAACGGAACCACTTTGTCCTCTGCGGAATTCTGTCTGCGAAAATATACGCCTGACCAATGAAATCTTTTGTTTTCTATGATGTCACATTTTCAAACATTGTCCCGGGCTGAAATAAATATGTGTGGCTTTCGATCGCTAAAAGGCTTGGGTACGGGGATGATGGTAAACGCCCATCCAGCCTGTGACCACACCGCCGTGCGCCTTTACGCACAGGTGAGGCAGAGGCACACACTCTGATCCACCTTCACTCATACAGTGGACAGGTAGGCTGATATAGATATAGGCACAAATTAAATGATCACCAGCCAAACTGAGAGTATGGTAGCGCTTCAGACAACATGTGTAAACTATGATCTATGTTCTCCACAGCTGTAGCCAGAGCAGCAGCTGGTCTCACCTCAAACACAGTGCAAGTCGTTGCTCAGGGTCGATTGGCACCGCGCCATGTAAAATCCATTGCATAGGCTTTTTAACCATTTTAATACCAGTATTTTAGTGCATTTTTTTCTAATAACACTAGAAAGGCCACGGGCTGGCGTTGAGATTTTAAATTAAATTTCTGAAACACTGGAAATACTAGGTCTCGTCTCATCCTTCCATGACTTTTTGAAAGATTCATTGCGCAGCACTGCGCTTCTGTATTTCCATGGAATATCCAAACATGAATATCAACAGCTAAGCTACTCGTCAGAAACACCTTTTTATACAATGCATGCCAAGGAACCGCTTCAGAGAAATCCAGTGAGAGTGTGTTGACTGTGGGTCGGAGGAATATGGAGAGGAGGAATATGGAGAGGAGAGGAGACGAGTGCTGCGTAATGCACGTTCCCAAAAGGATTTAATGGATAGAGCACAAAAGCTGGGTTATCCATCTCTCCATGGTCTCCTTCTTTCTTTTCTATATTCGTTTGGTTTCAATTATAAATATTCATCATGGACTAATGAGTAGTCCTAAACACCCCAATGATATTATACCATTTTAACTTTATTTAGGCTATGAGAGCCATAACTATATAAAAAAAAAATACAGATTCCATAAGTAAAATTTATAATCACTTATAGGCTTTATGTGTGAGCACTGTTGTTGCTGAATCCTGGAGAAAGTTTGATTATTGAATGACTTTTGTGTTACAGCCACATATTTCAGTATGCAGGTATAGGCTGCTCCTGGATGAGCCTAGAAACTCTCTGTGTTCCGTCCGCCTTTCCAAAATAGGATGGGCCCAACACTTTCTCCTCTTTTTACTGTTTAAAAGAATGAAGATAACGTTGTTGTGACTGCTACTTTCTATGTCCATTTTCTCTCAGATAATAAACAGGATTTTATTTTCTGTTTGTGCGAAATTGGAACACTAGAATGCGAAAATGTCGCA
This sequence comes from Centroberyx gerrardi, assembly GCF_048128805.1. Classification (NCBI taxonomy): domain Eukaryota; kingdom Metazoa; phylum Chordata; class Actinopteri; order Beryciformes; family Berycidae; genus Centroberyx; species Centroberyx gerrardi. The sequence goes on from NC_136001.1 coordinate 35,308,229, forward strand.
CCGGACTCGGTGTGTAAGCTTCACATGCGGAAAATTCCTGCATGAATATTCTGCAAATCCGTCCCGCATTTTCGTGTCGCACCGGTGTGAAACCGCTTTAATTCATGGAATATTAATTTAAATTAATTATTTGGGTTTAGTCTAAAAATATGTTTATTTTTCACAGGGAAAAGAAGCAGCTGAATAAGTTCTCTCATTAAAGCATCACAATAAGTCATAAAATATGATGACATTGTTGATTGCATACAATAAATGTTACCACAAATATTTCTCTTTTGTCTGTTATTTATTCGGTAACACTTTATAAAAACATGAGTTAATGCATTAATTAATGGTGAACAAATGCTTAACTAAGGCATGAATACATTTCTTCATGTCAACTAAGTAATTATGCATTTGTAAATGCAGTAATTAAGCTCTGTTCATGACCTATTTATGACTGACCTGTCTCAGTTTTGGAACTTCCTCTTCCATTAATAAACCATTTACTAACATTAACAAAACATGCCCAAAACTGTACTCATCACATCTCCCTTTAAAAGATCTTCATCCTTCATTAATGGCAGCAAGCCCACTAACTAATCAGCCGTTTTCTCCGCCATCTTGTCATTAGTATTACTCTGTGCAGTTTTTGCACAGAGTACTAAACTAAACTAAACTACTTCCACATACATTCAGCTAGAAAGTTCATTCAAACTGTAAACTGTTCACCTCCTTTTGGAAATCTGTCCTTGTATTAAATTTTTTGATATCTCTTACGGTTTTTAAGATATTTAACTTAAGTAACCAGGTGGTAAAATAATAATATCTATGGGAAATAAAATCCATGTGAATGAAGTTCTCTGTTGCTGCGATCTGGCTGGGGATGCTTACTTTGGACAGCAGGGGGCGTGGGTTCACCATTTCCTGGAGCGCGATGCCTGCTGAGTGGTCAGGGAATGCTGGGAAAATACAGGAAGTATAATGCGCTACTTTTCGCTGGGGATGGCCACTGGTTCCAACGGATTGCAGATGGTTGTGGACTGAAAACCACACACGTGTGAGCAGTTTGCTAGCTGTGAATTCGAGGTGCCACTGCCGGCTTCAAATCTTGGTACCAGGAGTGGGGTTTATTTTTCTTTTCTGCCAACTCTAAATTTGGAGGGCAATAGTGTGCACAATACAGTAAAATAAATACGGCAGTGGTGAAGAGTGGCCTAGCGGCAGACCCCGGGGGACAGAGATAGCCGTGTCTGACGGTGCAAAGGACCAAGGAGATTTCCAGAGGGTGCTGGTGTGTTGGACCTGCGGAGACAGACCAGACGAGGAGGGACCGGGGCTTGCGGCTGGAGAGGACGTCGACCAAGCTTACCAGACGGAGAGGGACTCCAGGCTGGAGCAGACATCATCCCGGAACGTCGGTTGAATTCCTGCTATTCCTCAGCTATAAAAGATTTGTCATGCCACACTCTCTCAATTGTCAGATCTCTCTTTGTGTCGGTGACAAAATCACACCATTCCAATCCTGTGATTGCCAGTTGGCCCTGAACTTGCCAATGATATCTGTGAGAGCGCTGAAGATTTGCATGGCCATCCTGAACCTTGATGTGAGCCACCTGGGAAACATCATTTTTTGTGGTCTCTCTTCACTTCAACAAGGCCAAATGGAGGGGTCTCAAAGGGATCTTACACCCTCCCATCTGGGCTTGCTCCAAGATGAGGTGCTTCAGGATGAATGATAAACCCAACAGGGAAGACATTTACACGCGCTGCTTCAGCATAGCTCTTGAGCAGACTCCATCAAAAGACCCCGTTTCATTGCAGCTGTTTGCCTTATCAATCCCCTAATCATCTGAGCCGCACCTGGCTGCAGCCTCCTGCTCTGCACTGTCATCGTGGGCCACACATGGCGGAAACAGCTTGCCGTCGCCCTCGGCCGACGTAGCTGCCCCCATGCAGGACACTTTGACTGCTGCCTAGTACCTTCCTCGATGGGACTCAAGATGTATAGACTGCTGGAGATCCAGAACAAAGGCGAAATTCATAGCCTCTAAACTGTGCTCCAACAGGGGAAAGACAGGGAAGTCTGGACCATTGTGGTGGAGAATGATGTCACTGGAGCTATGTGGTGGACAGTGATAAGACATTGTTGACCCCCATGGTACAGGTCCAAATCTGGAGGGTGTCAACTCCATGTTGGTCAGCCCATCTAACACAAGAGTCATGAGAGGCCAAGGGTGCACCTGACTCAGTTTAGCACCTGATGCCAAAATTTCAGGACCTGGAAGTGGCCCTAAAAAGCATAATTCACAATTTTAACATTTTTAAATTAGGTTGGAGAAGGAAAAAATGCAAGGAAAATGAAAAAGTGCAAGGGAAACTGCTGCAAAGAAACTAAAAGGAAAACAGGTTACTCCGACAATAATCTCTTTATTACAAATCATAAATATGGATAAAATATTTGACTAGCCTGATGCAGGTTGTAACAGCAGAGAGCAATAATTTAGGAAAGCCACCATTAGGGGGCAGAGTGAGACAAGGGCACGTACTGCAGGGAGATACTACAACCCCAATAACGATACACCACGTGCACAATACACCAATACACACTAGTACACGGCAGATCCAATGAACGCTAGGTGAAGAGGGTTAACTGCAAACTTCAAAGCTCACCATACCGAAAGCTTACCACACCGCATGCAGTGAACACAAACTAGGACCCAGTCTACTCCCCGCAGCGCAGTCCCTCTGCTCAAAAGAAAGAAAGATATACAAATGCAAGGTCTAGTACATTAGGAAAGGCGGTGCCCCCTACCTAGGGTAGCAGCCATCACACATGGGTGACGAAGGATCTTAAAATGTTACTCAATGAGAAAAAGCGAGCTTTCAAGTCTGGTGATAAGGAGCAGAGGAAACTGGTCCAAAAGCAGATTAAAAAGAAAATTAAAGAATGTAAACATGCATGCAAGGACAAAGTAGAACAGCTTTTTAAGGACAATGATGCCAGGGGGGCATGGAAGGGGATGCAGACTATAACAGGGTACCGACCCAGGAGACAATGTATTACAACAGACAATGACATTGCATATGCTGGAAAACTGAATGACTTTTACTGTCACTTTGACAGAGTGGACTTCAGCGTACAGCAGGAGGCGAGCAGGAACCATCTAAATGACCTCCCTGAAATGGACATCACAGTGACTGAAAGGGAGGTTGCTGCCCTTTTTCACAAGGTGAACACCCAGAAAGCCCAGGGCCCAAACTCTGTCAGCTATAGGGTGCTCAAGACTGGGAATTAGCATGCCCTTTCCAGAAACTGTTCCAGCTCTCCCTTGACTCCCACAGTATACCTGCACTGTGGAAAAGGTCAGTTATTGTCCCTGTCCCAAAGAAGGCTGGCCCAAAGGAAATGAATGATCTCCAGCTCGGTGCCAATGAAATGCCTGGAAAAGATCATACTTCAGAGACTGTTCAGTGATGTCAATGGACCTGTAGATGAGTATCAGTTTGCCTACCATCCTCACAGATGTGTTGATGATGCTTTGCTAACTATGCTGCATTTGATCTTTGAACACCTTGAATCACCCAATACCATGGCCAATGTTGTCTTTGTTGATTTTAGTAGTACAGCCACACTTGATGGCCAAAAAGCGAACTGATTTGGTCGTCAACCCGAGGCTCATCAAATAGGTTAATAACTTCTTAACAGACAGAACCCAGCAAGTGCGTCTCAATTCCGTTCTGTCCACAATCTGTTATACCAACACTGGAGTGCCACAAGGATGTGTACTGTCACCGGTACTCTACACATTGTACACCAACGATTGTAAATCAAGTAGCCAGTCGCATCATTACGTCAAGTACGCCGATGACACGGCTATTGTGGGCATCTTGGAGCGGAATCAGACGTCCTTGGCTGGGTTCACAAGGGAAATCGCACATTTTACCAACTGGTGTGATCAGAACCACCTTGAGATAAATGTTACTAAGACTAAGGACATGTTGATCTGTTTCAGTCAAGACAACACCAACCACACTCCCAATAACATGAGGGGTCCGTTATTAAGAGGGTATCCACCTACAAATACCTAGGTGTGGAAATTGACGACAAACTAAAATTTGACAAATGTGCAGCTTCCAAGTATAGCAGGATGCAACAGCGGTTTCATTTTCTCAGGAGACTGAAGTCTTTTAATGTGTGTCAGGTTTTAATGTTTCTATTTTACCAATCTGTCATACAAAGTGTCTTAACATTCTGCCTTGTGTGCACCCTGGGATCTATGCGAACTGAGGGCAAGCACAAACTGGAGAGAGCAGTTAGATATGCCAGTAAGTTAACTGGTGTTAGTCAGAAATCCGTTGGCAGCCTATTCTCTGAACTGATGCACAAAATGATTAAGGTAATAATGGATGACAATAGCCACCCTCTACACAGAAGCCTATGTAGGTTCAGTAGGATAGGGAGTGGTCGACTACTACAGCATAAGATACGCACCAAGCGCTACAGTAATTCCTTTATTCCAGCTGCAATTAGTCTCCACAATGCTCTTACTTAGCCCATACATTACACATAACACTGTCGCACTTAAGCTCAGAAATAGTGTCCTTTGCACATAGCACAAAGCGCTTTATCTCTGGAACATAGCACCTCAGATTCTAAATAGAATGTGGGAAGGGCGGGAACTGCGGTGACTTATTTCATGTGTTGAATGTCTCCTGTCTGTGTGGTTGTGTGGTTTGTATTGTATTGTATTCTTCTTGCTCACATGGATTTAAATATGGATGGTTTCGGCCAAATGAATTTCCCTTGCAGGATGATAAAGTTGAACTTGAACTTGAACACACACACATACAAACAAAATAGAGGTCTTATTATAGAACAATCTTAGTGTTGCATTATAAAACAAATACACATAAAAAATACTACAAAGTATATCTACATCTATATATAGATGTAGATATATACTTTGTAGTATTTTTTTTTTAGCCTTATTCCTGTGTCAGGAATCCAGCCGGGGTCCAGTGATTTTCTCTCTACACATATTCAGTTCATTTTGTGTTTGCCTTTTGCCTGTCTTGTTTTCTGCTCTGTGTGTGTGTCCAGTTCCTATACATCCAGCCCCTCCTGCTTCAGCTCCAATCATTTGGTTTACCTGTTTCCCACTGGGTCCACTTGTAATTCCACCTGGCGTACGGAGAAACTGGCCCGGGTAGGCGGAGTCAGCACTTGTTATTTAAAGGGGCGACGCTGCAGCGTACGCCGGATGGCCCGCTTCAACCTGGCGGCGGAGACCGGCACCAACTTCACCGGCGCTCTCCTATAGGCTGAGGTACTGAATGGAGTTAGAAAGAGAACCAGACAAAACACAAGCAGACTGAGGATTCGCTTTTTCTCCTGCAAGTTGTGATTTAGCTTTTAATGCGTTCATATCCTTATGCCAACTGTGCAGCTAGCTGCTGAAATAAGGATGGTGCATGCTGACGCACCGCCGCCGGGTGCCTTTTGCACTTGATTTTACCAGCTAACTCCGCCTACGTCAGGCCCGTGCAGCCGCTCTTACATGTTCTGCCTTGTCTCCGCCTCCTCTGCACCATCTACCAGCCAATCTTCTGCCAGCCCATCAAAGCACACCTGTCTCCACTTCTCATTAGCTAGATAGTATACCTGTATGTTGTCAGTCAGTCTTTGCCATTTCGTCCCAGTGATTTCTCCCGTGTCTCGTTTCAGCCTGTTTTGTGTTTTCCTGTAAGCCCGTAACTTGTTATGACCTTTTTTCCTGCCTTGTGGATTCTGTCTCAGCTCTCTGTTTTTGTACTGTTGCCTGGCTTGTTTGGATTCTCTGGTTTTGATTTAGATTTGGACTTCGGTTTTTGGCTAAGACCCTGGGTGCATTCCATTTGGCCAAAATGCGCCCCCTCCTCGCGGCCTCGTCTCCTGGCTGACTCGGCATCCAGAAATGAGCCGCCATCATTAAGGACGTTCCAACTGGTTAAAAGACGCATGAAGGATCCCTCATGTCTCCTCGGGTGCATTGTCTTGTGTCTCCTCCTCCCTCCTCGCGACCTCGTCTCCTAGCTGACCCAGCATCCAAAAATGAGCCGCCATCATTAAGGATGTTCCAATTGGTTAAAAGACGCATGAAGGATCCTGCATGTCACCTCGCCTCCGTCCTCAAATAAGGCGTGTGTTACCGGTCTCAGGATTGAGGACGGCTGAGAACAATGACAAGAAGTCACACACGTTAGCGTGTAGAGTGTTCTGTTTTTTTTACTCTTTCTTTTATCATGTTTCTTCTAACTAGAATGCAATAAATGTTCCCTATAACTTATACAAGGTTCACAATTTGCATTAGTAACGTGCTTCAATTAACAACTATCACAGAACAATGATAGTGCTTCATATCTCATTCTATACATAGCTACCTGGTTTATATGTAACCAAAATCACCATGACATTTATCATGAATGTAATAAATCACCAGCATGGCTTTACCAATTTCTGTAATGATTTTATGTTGTACTGATAACTCTCCATTAACTCTAAATTTACTTTAATACTGGACACTTCGCATTTCACAACACAAACAACACAAAGAAAATAACAACAAAAGGTATCATAGCTCAAGTCAAAGTCTAAACTAAAAGACTGTAGTACCTAGCTAACCAGCTACCATATAAAAGAATACCCGGCCATCTGGCTAAACCTCGCTAGCATCGCAAGCTAGGCTACACGTTAGCATGCTAAAACGAGTGGGTAATTCTTACAAATAACACCTTGTACCGCATTTCTCATTCATTCAGTTCACGAATTAATCCGTTTGCATTTTATAACATTTTACTGAATATTTACCAAGTTTTAACAGTTTACCCACCAACAATGACAAGAAGTCACACACGTTAGCGTGTAGAATGTTCTGGCAATCTCTCGGCTTCCTCACTCTTAACCAGCGTTGCCAGATGGGAAATGTTAAAGTATCGTACCAGAGGCTCAAAATGATCGTATTTTGAGGAAAATTATCGTACGCGAGTCATAACCAAGAGAACAAGAGCCTACCGTTGTGCAATCTTTAAATAGTCTACTCTATGTGTCTGTAACCCTGATTTCTTGGTGGGTAGCGTTCTCCAGTCACTCTGGGCTGTGACATCAGTACGGATTCACAGCGGACCTCTACTCATCGGCACATCACATGTTACTCTGTTACCGTTACACAAATGTGTCCCCGGTGTCACCCCGTAAACAATCAAACAATGACAGGTGGGAACTAATATTACTTTGTCCTTAGGCAAAGTATGAGCCAGTCTCATGCTGCCACCTATTGTTAGGGAGTAGACATAGCAAGTTTGCTTACTTTTTGGCTGTTCCAACGACTCTGCCCTCCTCTTCTCCTCTCCCATGTCCTCACCTTCCTGTTCAGCACTCATTTTCTTTACTTTTTTTCACAATTCACATGGCTGCAACAGTAAGCTATCTCAACTCTTCTTCTTCTTCTTCTGTTTTGTTTTAACGATGGTTACTTTCTCGACTCGTGCAAACTCTCTTCAAATGAGCCAGCCAGCCAATCATGCTTGTTGTGATGATGAACGTGACGTGACTGACGTTCACATCACGTGACTCACGTTCATCATCGCAACAAGCATGATTGGCTGGAAAGACGTCACGAGAAGAGATGTGTAAACAGTACACAGAGGTAGGATCCATATTTTACTATCCGATAGCATAGACTACTAATAGTAAGTGTCACAAAATGATCAAATTATCGTACATTATGGGACTTTTGGCATTATTGATCGTACATCGTACAGAGGGCAAAATTATCGTACAAATACGATAATTATCGTACATCTGGCAACACTGCTCTTAACCCAAACCAGAACGAAGGACCCCAAGCCAATGCAAGCGTAGAGCACCATCTACAGGTTAAACTGTATAATAGCATGTAAACTATAATTTCAGTAGATAGGATTAATTCAGTGTAAGTGTAATGAATGTTAGTGAATATGAAATTTGTAAATAAATGAAAATTAACACTTAAATAGTAGGGTGTCTGTTTTTAGTGTCTGATTTTACCTAACTTATGCATTTTATGCCTCTGACACATATTTTACAGTCCTGTACACGTGGTCGGAGGATACTCAGGTGTATCCTCGATGCGGAAATAATGAATGAAGTCAATTAACCATTGGCACGTGCGGATATAAGCCCACCTCCATATCATCAGAAAATGTGCCGACATTGTACAGGTGTAAGTAGCCCCAACTTGTTATATATTCTTCAAACAGAAATAGCATGGGGTTTAAATGTTAGCCGAACATTTGTTAATTAAGGGTTAGGCTGTTAAATGTTCCTATACTGACAGATCTGTTGTAGTTGCAGGATGTCAAATGTTTCCCAAATAGGCATCTGTAAATGAGCTCAAGGCTTGAATGTGATTATAGGGACAAAGGAGGAGCTGATCCTCCAGTGCATAGAGTACATAACGTGAATCTTATATGGAGTTATTTTATAATTATTTATATTTTATTTATCATTAATATGAATGACATTCCATGATCTAATAGCCCTGAATGAAATCCGTTCATTGGGACATAGACATAGCCTATAAATGCACACATGCAACTGTTTTACCATGCGCGTCTCTTTCTAATAGGACCTCAAGTCACCAGCGCCGGGCACTGGGACTGAGAATGGCCCGCTGTCAGCCGCTGTGCGCTCCCCATCCAGCCCCGATCCCTGTCCCCCTGGTGAGCAACCGGGGCCATCAGATACTGCTGCCCACTCCCATATTTGACCTCCATGGCTTCCTTGGGTCCCCCGGCAGCCAAGAGGCGAAGAGGAGAGGGAGCGCTGCTGGGGTTTCTCCGGGAAGAGGCGGCCGAGGACGCATGGGCTGAGCAGCAGACGGAGCGATTTTTAACTATATTAGAGAGAATAGCAGTCAAGATGTGACCCCCCCCCCCCCCCCCCCCCCTCCCCTTTTTATTATTATTATTATTTTTTGTATTTAAAAAAATAAAAATGCTAATTTCTCTGCCTTTTTAGGCGTAGCCTACCTCTGTTTCCATTCTCACCATATTCATAACCTTGGTCACGGTGCGTAATGACTGTTGCCATGAAAGGACATATTTTCATCATAAAGGCTGACACGTTTGTCTTTTGCTGGAATCACTTCTCTGTCTTCTCTGGATCACCAGTTGGTTTGCTGCGTTTGTTGTGTCTCTCATTCTGTATTCATCATTCTTGTGAATTGTGTTTGTGTGTGTTACCATGGAATTTCTCTTAGGGAGAATAAATTCTTACTAAACCTCATTAACAGCATTTCATTGTTTAAATCGCACATTTTGCTCTTACAGCTAGATCTATGGTTATTTGGGAATTTATTTATTTAGGAATAAAAAGAAAGCACTTTGGTTCATTGCCAGTGAGGTGTCAACCAGCCCACATGATCGTTGTCTAATCCAAGTTGCATAAAGGATAAAAGTTGGACAGTAACGCACAGACGCACGTCAGCTCAAGACATTTCGCACTAGCCATAACCTAATTTGTATAGGACCTTTCTTATCAGTGCTACAAAGTGCTTCAGAAAATGAAAATGTAGCATACAACAGACAGAATAACAAATAAAAAAAACAGAATAAAAACAAATCAGGAAACGGGACACTTTCTAGGCGTTACGAATTTATTTTAAGTGTTCTACCTTCATGATGTAGACTAGGCTCATTAGAGGTTGGCATAATTTAGATGAATTAAACATTAATCTGAACTTTGTTAAACGGTTTTTATGTGGATAAAACATGAGCCTTAGAATAATTTAGACAGCTGTCATCCTGCATGGGAGGAGCATCAACGCAACGCTTCACAGGTCAGTTCAATATGGCGCGTGCGAGGACATTCCAATAGACAAGCCAGGTTCACTCGACTCCTCGACTCCTCACATCTTCTCCTCGTTTCCTCCGTGACCTTTGACCTAGGAGTCGAGAAAGTGACGCGGGGCGAGGAGGCGAGGAGACATGGAGACGAGGAGAAATCATTACCAAATGGAATGCACCCCCTTTACCTTTTACCCCTGCCTCTGCCTGGTGTGTTCCGCTTTTGGGTCCTAACTACAAACTGTCTCATAACTCTACGTGGGTGGTCCTCAACCTCTTTTTTTATTGGGGTAATGTGTTTGTTACTCTGTTTGATTTGAATGTTGAGGAGCAACACATAAATAAAATGATATCTACCTATCTTTGTAGTGTGTCATGTCCAACTTTTTCCAATGTGAGTTTCCTGGTTTCAAGTACAGCAGTCTTCTGTAACAGTCGAAAGCAGTCTGTGCATCTTGAAGACTCTGATCGAAGGGAGCCATGTGTTGCTAGTGGGTCTTGCTAATGTGACCCTTGGTCTCTGGTTCTGCTTACTAGCCCAAGTACTGCACAGGAGCCAGGATGTATGGAGCATTCACAGTGGTTTATTCTGTAATAGTGGGACACACACACAACCACAATCGGTTGGCATTAATGGAAAGTTGGTCTGCTATTCGCTCCAGCTTGAGCCACAGCATGAGAATCCTACTCTGCTGTCTTTACTTTTACATTGTGACCGTATAGTGGTACATTGATTATATATTTAAAAAAAGATAACTTAAAAAATACAAATATTTTAACTGTACAGATATTTTATATTATCTATCTACGTAATAGTGTCAATATAATAGTGCAATACTATTAATACTATTACATACAACTACTATAACAATATCCAGTACTACATTCTTATAACATAAACATACAATTCTTGCATTAAAACAAAAGCATACATATCCCTGACTCTAAATGCTCCGTTTTACAAGGAAAAACTTTGCTGCCACCTTCTGGTGGTTACCGAAAATAACAGGCATGTAAGTGCAAGTCTTTGCAGTCTTCACAAAAGGATTTTCACCCAATTAACTGGCGATCTACATAACATATAATACAGCACTTCACATTTTAACATATGAACATACCTGTAACAGTGGGACACACACACAACCACAATCGGTTGGCATTAATGGAAAGTTGGTCTGCTATTCGCTCCAGCTTGAGCTAAAAGACAAGGTTGCACATTAATAGACAATCACATGTGCGCTTCAGTGCTAGTTAGCGGCTAGCCAAAATGCGACATGTTACGATACTTTCAATCAAACACATCAATTCAAACACGCATCGCTTTCGCGGCATACAGGGAAGTTCAGAGGTCAGAGATAGAGCTAGTGCCACGAAGAGATGATGAGCATTGCTGACCACTGTGTTAAATGTTTTGCACAGGTAAGAACTGCTATGGTGACAAAAGTAAACTCCTAAGTGTTATGGACATTGGTTTGGGGTCGGATACAAAGGGAATTTGAATGTGTGGGGCCGGGATGTGAGTATGTGCTGAAAGTATAAGTGAATCGCGCTAGCAATTAACATTAGCAACTCGCGCTAGCAGTTAGCATTAGCGATGCACGGGCTAATATTAGCATTGGCGATTAGCAGGGGTTAGCGTTAGCGGCCATGTTGACTCGGTAAAGTCCGTGAAATGTTCATGTGTTTTGTTAATTGCATTTTACTATCTTGTAGATGATGTTATTTGTGTTCAGAGTGTTTAAAAGTAAGAATATTGCTAGAATATAGGCAGTTAGCCAGCCAAGTCAGACCTGTAATGTTAAGCCTGTAGAAACATAGGTTTGAAAGGTAGGTTTATTGTATTTCCCTGCCAGCAGATATAATGGGTAGCAGGGCTAGTTAGACTGGCTAGGTCATCCTGTAAATAGAGGTTAATGTGTAATGTGATGTTTTGAATTAGTTAACTGAGCAATAGACATTTATGAAACTTAAAATATGTTTATTGATGTTCAGTGTTGTTGTTTCTGTGTTATGTGGAAGATGTCATGGTGCAGCCTAAACATGTAAATGTCGGTAGCATGGTATACTAGATGGCTAAAATAAGTGAAGTCCATTGAGTGTAGGTGTAAAGAAGGACTCTAAGCTCAAGTAATACAGGGAAGTTCAGAGGTCAGAGATAGAGCTAGTGCCACGAAGAAATGATGAGCATTGCTGACCACTGTGTTAAATGTTTTGCACAGGTAATCCCCCTATAAATAAATGTGTTGCACCAGTTTGGGCCCAGCGCTTCATTCAGGACCTGTAACATATTTTGGCGAGCCAGCCAGTAGGAGGCAAAAGAGGTATCATCACCCCAAACCCCCTCCTTCATAAAGAGCCAAACCTTCATCAACCTTCAGTGAGATGGATAACAGTCAGCTCCTGCGCGATAGAGTGAGTGCAGTCCTATGGCAGCTGGGGGAGGAGTCTCTCATGGATGTCTGCAGGTACCTGAAATGTAATGGCCTGTGGAGAGCCCCGCAGTAAGGCACGAAGGGCGCTCATCAGGATGGCAGAGAGCGTGCTGGATGAGATTGAGGAAAATCAAGAGGACAATGAGGTTAGTCAGTTTATCACTGACCTACTAACATTCATTGAGAGACAAAACAAAGGATGCCTTCAGCCAGACGAGGAGCAATCCTCAGAGGAGCCTGTTCCAAAGAAAGGACTTGAGAAGAAATACTTCTTGCCGCGCAACACTCTCCAAAGGACCACAGACGCTCCGCTCAAGAGCCGACCAGAGCCAACTCACACCCTGCCTGAGGTAACATTTAGAAGGGAGTTTAAATTTTGTGGGCAAATTGGAGAAAGTGGGCAGAAGGATAAATTATCCTATCTCAGCTTAGTCCGCCAGATTGAAGTGGGGATAGAAAAAGGACACACAGAGACTGAGATTGTGGAAGCTGTAATCAGGGCTGTCAGTCCAGGGCTTCCCTTGAGAGACATGTTGGAGATCAAGCGTGGGCTGACCCTCACAGCACTTCTCACCATCCTGAAGGGTCACTACAAGGTAGACAGCTCCACTGACCTCTACCACCATCTTATAAACATCTCTCAAGAGCCTAAAGAGACCGCCCTGAACTTTGTATTCCATGCAATTGAGCTTAAGGAGAAACTCTTATGGAAGGCAGCAACTGAGGAAACTGATGACCAGTACAGCAGAGCCACCATTCAGCGCAAGTTCCTCCGCTCAATTGAAACTGGACTATTAAATGATTCTGTGAAATTCCATATCCTGCCCTATCTCAGTGATGTGAGCATAACAGATGAAGAACTAATAGAGAGGGTAAATGAAGCTGCAAAGGTTGAAAGTGAGAGGCAGGAGAAGCGGAAAAGGTACACTAAAAATCCCAAAGTGCAGGAGCTCCAATCCGAAATTCAGACAGACGCCACACCTGCTCAAAGCCTCTTTAAGCAGTAAAGAGGCTTCCTCTCCTTGCAGTAATGGAGACAAGTCCCCGCCCTCCTGGACCGAGGCAGCGTGAGAAAGGCTGCCAAAAATGCAGAGAAGAGAAGGTGGGTGAAAATTGTTCACACTGTTTCAAATGTGGGCAAGAGGGCCACTTCTCTCGTGGATGCAGAGTGCAGAGAACCTTGTCGGGAAACGGGCGAGGACTACTGAGGCGGGACCACCAGTAGTCCAGGATGGAGCGTCCCAAAATAAGCAGTGTCCGACCAGCCTGTTATGACCCTTTTGCTGCCGTATTGAAGAATTGTTAAATAAATCAATTCTGTTTGGACTGCACCTGCTGTGGCACTGGTCATCCTTGGGAGTGGGGAAGAAGGGGAGTCACTTTTTGTTCTATGCCCGGTTTTCCCCTAGGCCGGGCGTAACAAGCCCAACAACTCTGCCCATGACAGCACCCAGAGAAAAGGCAGCAGACGCCTCATTAGCTGTGAATGTGTTTCACTATCTATCCCCCCAGCACCAGTTACGATTAGTGGTCCTTGTAGGAAACAGATGTATGGTAAACTGCTTCATGGACAATCATCCAGTTACAGTATTGTGGGACACAGGGGCACAATACTGTAACTGGATGATTGTCCAGTTACAGTATTGTGGGACACAGGGGCACAGTCAAGCATAGTAAATGATTCCTGGAGACAGAAACACCTGCCCCACACAGTTATCCGGCCCATCTCAGAGCTTTTGGAGGAGGAGATACTGACAGTTGTCGCTGCCAATGACACACCCATCCCCTATATTGGCTGGATTGAGGTCAGCTTTTAGCTGGACAGCGACCCTCACATGACAAGTGACCTACAAGTACCAATGCTTGTGTCTAGTGACCCAGCAGTCGCCAGTGACCCCATCATAGGTTACGTCATAGAGATCGTCATCAACAGAAATGAGGGAAAGACTAAAGGTGGAAGAAAGCAGCTAGCACACAAAGTGAGTAAAGCATTTGCCATAACCGTGAAAACTGCTCAGAGTGTGGTGAAGTTGATGCAGAACAGTGTTCCAGACCCAGAGACTGGTGTGGTCCGCACAGGTGGGAAAAGGGTGCTCTTGCCAGCCAATCAAGCCACCACCGTCTATGTCCGAGCACATGTGGGTTCACAAGTTAGGGGCCAAGACATGCTTTTTTCACCTGACATGCTTAACCCTCCACCAGAGGGCATGGTTTTCAATTAAGTACTGGTGCGGATCCCAGAAAGGAAAGTACCGTACGTACCAATACCAATGACAAACACCACTGACCACACTATCTACCTGGACCGTCATAAAGTTGTTGGATACCTAGAATCAGTCAAGACAGTGTACTCGGCAGCCATTCAGACCAAAGAGAACAAGCCAACACCTGACATGACAGACAGCATGGAGTTCAAGTCCAACGAGGCAACCGGCACATCACAACCAGCATCACAATCTAGTAGCAAGCAAGAGGAAAGACCAATGACATGGGACCCCCCTGTGGATCTCAAACACCTTCCAGAGGGTCAACAGGAAGCGGTAAAGAGAGTGTTGAGGGAGGAGTGTCAGGCCTTTGCATTTGATGGCGACGATGTAGGCTGCATCCCATCTCTCAAGATGCATATCACCCTCCACGACACCAGTCCAGTGCAAAAGACCTACATGTCTGTTCCAAAGCCTCTTCACAATGAAGTAAAAGAATACCTGCAGGATTTGTTGAACAAGGAGTGGATCACCCCATCACGGTTGCCATATTCATCGCCTGTGGTATGTGTCCGTAAGAAAGACGGCAGCATGCGCCTCTGTTGCGACTACAGAGAACTCAACCGTAAGTCAGTTCCTGACCGTCATCCCATACCAAGGATCCAGGACATGTTGGATGCACTGGGTGGAAGCTCATAGTTTTCGGTGTTAGACCAGGGTAAAGCGTACCACCAGGGCTTCCTTGATGAAGAGAGCCGCCCATTAACAGCCTTCATCACGCCCTGGGGGCTCTATGAATGAGGAGCATGGAACACTGCTTGGCTGGCCTGAGAGACACGGTTTGCCTCCCGTACCTGGATGACAACCTAGTGCACAGCAGCAGTTTCGAAGAACACTTGGAGCATGTCCGT
Source organism: Centroberyx gerrardi (assembly GCF_048128805.1). NCBI lineage: Eukaryota > Metazoa > Chordata > Actinopteri > Beryciformes > Berycidae > Centroberyx > Centroberyx gerrardi. The sequence continues at coordinate 35,323,622 of NC_136001.1, forward strand.
TAAGTCCTCCAGCGGTATAAGGAGCATGGTGTTAAATTGACTCCGAAGAAGTGTGAACTGTTTAAGCCCAGTGTGAGGTTTCTTGGCAAGTGGGTGACAGGGGAAGGTTACACCATGGACCCCGCGCAGATGGCACCTGTGAGGGCTCTAAAGGAGAGAACACCTGCCACCATTGGTGATCTACGCCAGATGCTTGGGTTCCTCTCCTGTTACCGACCCTTTATCCTCAACTTCTCCCACGTGGCCCACCCACTGTACAACCTACTAACTGTCCCAAACCCTGAAGAACCCACCCCAGACCTGCCAACTGAAAGACACAAGAAAACAGTAAAGAAGAAGACAGGTCAACTACCATTGCGCACGCCCATACATTGGACCAGCTCCCACCAGGAAGTGTTGAACCAGCTGATTGATGCACTCACAAAACCTCCTGTCCTTGGATATCCTGACTTTTCCCAGCCATTCGTGTTACATTGTGATGCATCCCAGGTTGGTTTGGGTGCTGTGTTGTATCGGCGTCAGCAAGGGAAGATGAGAGTGATAGCGTATGGCTCACGCACCCTGAGTCCGTCAGAGAAGAGGTACCATCTCCACTCCGGGAAGCTGGAGTTTTTAGCGCTAAAGTGGACCATCTGTGAACGTTTCCGTGATTACTTGTACTATGCTTCATTGTTTGTTGTGTACACGGACAACAACCCGTTGACGTATGTGCTCACTACTGCAAAACTCAACGCCACGGGGCACAGATGGGTGGTGGAGTTGGCTGACTATAACTTCACCATACGCTATCGTCCTGGGAAAAACAACTCAGATGCTGATGGGCTGTCTCGGATGCCTTTGGCCATTGAGGACTACATGAGCAGCTGTACGGCTGAGGCCAGTCAAGAGGCAATCAGTGCATCCATGGAGAGCTTGACGGTGGAAAGGAGAGACCCTTGTCAGGGCGTTGGAGTGGTCCACATCAGCGCCTTGAGCCTTGTGAAAGACTGTGGGACTGGCCAACCTCTCACCTCAGCGCAAATCTGCAAGACTCAGGAGGAGGATGAAATCCTATCCAGAGTTCTCTGGTATAAGTCACAGACCAGGAGGTCAAGTAGAACTGAGATGAAAGCAGAGCACCCTGCTGTAGCCACACTACTGAGACAATGGCTAAAGATCCAGGTAGATGAAGATGGTGTCCTGCGCCGCAGAACATCCCACCGAAAACAACTGGTGATTCCCAAAGCCTACCATCCGCTGATTTTCAGAGAACTGCACCAGGACATGGGCCACATGGGGGTGGAGAGAACGCTTGCCCTAATTCGGGAAAGGTTCTACTGGCCACAAATGCACAAAGATGTAGAACATTTCGTTACCAAAGTGTGTGAATGTCTCAAGAAGAAGAAGCCGAGTAAGCAGACCCGTGCATCCTTGACACCGATCCAGACCACCTATCCATTCCAGCTAGTCTCAATAGACTTTCTTCATTTGGACAAATGCAAGCATGGCCATGAGTACATCTTGGTGGTCATGGATCATTTCACAAGGTTCGCACAAGCCTACGCTACAAGGAACAAAGCTGCGAAAACTGTGGCTGACAAGATCTTCAACGACTTTGCACTCAAGTTTGGCTTCCCAAGCAAGTTGCATCATGATATGGGCAAAGAGTTTGAAAACAAACTGATGGCTAGGCTGAAGGATCTCTCGGGCATCCAGGGCTCACATACAACACCCTACCACCCACAGGGAAATGGGCAGGCAGAGAGATTCAACCGGACCCTGTTGTCAATGTTGCGCACCCTGGAAGATAAAGAGAAAGAAGACTGGAAAGAGTCTTTGGCTAAAGTCGTCCACGCATACAACTGCACAAAGAATGAGGCAACAGGCTATGCACCCTACTACCTCATCTTTGGGCGATCTCCTCGCCTGCCGATCGATCTGTTGTTCAATCTCAAAAGAGATGAGGCCCATGAAACCTATGAGGACTATGTGAGTCACTGGAAAAAGAGAATGCAAGATGCATACTAGATTGCTGCCAGGACAGCGGACAAGGGGGCAGCTCGTGGAAAAGCCCACTACGACAAAAAGGTGCAGGGGAGAGACCTTCAGCCAGGTGACCGAGTCCTCATCTGAAACCAAGGGGTGGGCCTGGAAAGATCCAGTCTTATTGGGAAAGCCAGGTCTACAGAGTGAAAGAAAGGTGACAACAGCCCGGTCTACCAGGTCAGCCCAGAAAATGGCAAAGGGAGGGACAGAGTGGTTCACAGGAGCCTCCTGCTGCCGTGCGACCACCTACCCCTCGAGCATCCACCAGTCAAGACTTCTCAGCCACAGAAAGGCTCTCAGGGCCTCACAAAGAGGAAGGTAAGACCACAATGCAAAGAGCTGCAGCAACCAGAGCCCGACAGTGGCTCAGAGGACGATTACGGTGGTACCTACCAGTGGCGTCTCAGATCCAGCGGTAGGAAGCAGCAGAGGCAAAGGATGCTGAATCCTCTGGCAAAGTCTTTCCAGCCTCACCAGAGCCCCCGGCACCAACACCTAGAAGAGGATGTGCCACTACAGAGTGAAGAGGATGTGCCACTACAGTCTCAGAGACCTGAACTAGGCCTAGACAGACTTGAGGGTGGTGAGTTAGAGGCAGACCAGTCACAACCGGTAAGACAGTACCCACACAGACAGAGACAGTGCCCAGTGGTACTTAGTTATGAGACATTAGGTCAGCCTTCCTTAATCACCAGACACTGTAACATTAGGGAGACTCAGAGTAGTGAGCGGAAACCCTTATGGCGACCTTGGACTGTTGGGGGAGTGTGTTGAATTGAACACTCTAGAAAATGTCAGGAGACATTTCATTTTGTGGGGGAGAGTGTGGCCCAGAGTGTGGGTTTCAACAGACTATTCTAGAGGAAAACACTGAAGCATAGTAGTACAGTACAGTACAGGACAGTAAAAGGGCAGCAGAGGGCGCTCTGAGTTTAGCAGTCAACACGCATCGCTTTCGCGGCATACAGGGAAGTTCAGAGGTCAGAGATAGAGCTAGTGCCACGAAGAGATGATGAGCATTGCTGACCACTGTGTTAAATGTTTTGCACAGGTAAGAACTGCTATGGTGACAAAAGTAAACTCCTAAGTGTTATGGACATTGGTTTGGGGTCGGATACAAAGGGAATTTGAATGTGTGGGGCCGGGATGTGAGTATGTGCTGAAAGTATAAGTGAATCGCGCTAGCAATTAACATTAGCAACTCGCGCTAGCGGTTAGCATTAGCGATGCACGGGCTAATATTAGCATCGGCGATTAGTAGGGGTTAGCATTAGCGGCCATGTTGACTCGGTAAAGTCCGTGAAATGTTCATGTGTTTTGTTAATAGCATTTTACTGTCTTGTAGATGATGTTGTTCAGAGTGTTTAAAAGTAAGAATATTGCTAGAATATAGGCAGTTAGCCAGCCAAGTCAGACCTGTAATGTTAAGCCTGTAGAAACATAGGTTTGAAAGGTAGGTTTATTGTATTTCCCTGCCAGCAGATATAATGGGTAGCAGGGCTAGTTAGACTGGCTAGGTCATCCTGTAAATCAGGGGTCTCAAACTCAATTTACCTGGGGGCCGCTGGAGGCAGAGTCTGGGTGAGGCTGGTCCACATCAGGTATTCCACAAGAAAAGCTTTGTTAAAAAAATTCCAATCTTCTCAAATGTCTTTATTTTTATTTTTTAACACAAAATAAGATTTAAACGTCTTTATTAACAGTTCTTTAACCTCAATGGGTTCTTCTGAATATGAATTGTCTTTCTTTTCTTTTTCCTGTGACAGCAGCACGGCGGTCGGCGGATAATAGCCCGGTAGCAGTCTCCTTTGTTTTTGCGCTCGATGTTCATGTCTTTCATGATGACATGAACACCATGGCATTTGTAGATGGTAGAAAGTACCGGGATAGCGAGCGCAAAAAGGCGACTGCTCCCGGAGTGTTATCCGCCGTGCTGTTGTTACAGGGAAAAGAAGCGGAAATGACACCGTGCTGTTGTTGTTGTTGTTGTAAACGTAGTCATAGAAACAAAAAAAACAAATGACATCATATAGAAATATATGTAGTGTTCATCGTGTGAGGCAATGCAAATAGCGCGATGCAAATAAAAAATAATGACCCACAAATAACGGTGCGACCCTATAATTGGTCCGGGTTACCGGGGACTGTTATCGCCGACGGACAGGTGTCGCTATGTGACTGCAGACTACATTAGGCTACATTGAGTTCCTTACTTTTCTTTTATCCCGCCGCGTACGCATCACTTTGATTTATTTTGTCAGAGAGAGACATATATACGTATAATGTCCCGCTGGGCAGCAACTTAAAAAACTTTTTTTTGGAAGTGTTGTGAACGCAGCGCGCTGGGACGAATGTCCGCGTGTGCCCAATAGAAACGAGGCAGCCAGCCAGGCACGGAAGAAAACTCTCCATGGCAACGCTGCTGTAACTTTCACTCATTGAGAAATGTTTCTCTGCTTGTATCAAGCCCGGTCGATGTCCCACCCCCGAGAGCCATATACCCCACCGTGATTGGTAGGTTCGTTCAGCTCCGCACACAATACTGTAAAGTGCCATCCATATAAAACTCGCGGGCCGCACTAACATTAAACTTTCATATTAAGGTGGGGGCCACAAAATATTGTCTCGCAATTGGCCCGCGGGCCGCGAGTTTGTGACCCATGCTGTAAATAGAGGTTAATGTGTAATGTGATGTTTTGAATTAGTTAACTGAGCAAGAGACATTTATGAAACTTAAAATATGTTTATTGATGTTCAGTGTTGTTGTTTCTGTGTTATGTGGAAGATGTCATGCTGCAGCCTAAACATGTAAATGTCGGTAGCATGGTATACTAGATGGCTAAAATAAGTGAAGTCCATTGAGTGTAGGTGTAAAGAAGGACTCTAAGCTCAAGTAATACAGGGAAGTTCAGAGGTCAGAGATAGAGCTAGTGCCACGAAGAGATGATGAGCATTGCTGACCACTGTGTTAAATGTTTTGCACAGGTAACCCCCCTATAAATAAATGTGTTGCACCAGTTTGGGCCCAGCGCTTCATTCAGGACCTAGAACTAATGAGGTAGATTTAATCAGGAACCACACAGCCTAACAGAAAACCATCCACACTGTGGAAAGCTAAAACAATGGCTATAACAATAAAAAGCTGACAAGTGAGATATTTCAGGTAGTGGGTCAAAGATAACCAGTTTCTAAATAAATTCAGACTCTTTGTTTTTCTGGTAGTGGGCAAAGTTGCATGCAAATTTGGATTTTGTTCCATGTCATCATCTTCCTTTATCCTATCTTACTCATCTCTCTCTGTTGTGTACTATCTTAGAAGTCTTTTTTTTTTTTATTATTCCTCAATGCAAGGTCAAAACAGAGGAGGGCAAGGAACTGTAGCAACATCCTCCTCACCTGTGCTTGACTTGAATCACACTTTGGAGGTCATGGATTGATAAAGACAAGCCATTTTCATTTAATACTTCCAAGTAAACAAAACAATTTCATGAAATCCTGCTCAGTAAACTTAAATCCCCCAGCTTATGTCAGCCTATTAGCTGACAGTATTGATTAAACGTTGAAGAAAATTAGACTTTTACATTGTATTTGTGAAGTAAATGGGACGACAAAAGCATAGAAAGTCACACTTACAGAATCTATCCCCATACTAATAAAACTTCAAGCACTTAATCACCACTTAACTTCTAAGTCAGATGCTTTGACAGTTTTCCTGCTCAAACGAGTGAAGCAATGAATAAATACAAGACAAATATTTGTGGTAAAATGTATTGTATGTAATCAACAGCGTTGTCATATTTTATGACTTCTTCCAATGCTTCTAATGAAAGAATTTATTCAGCTGCTTCTTTTCCCTGTGAAATATAAACAGTTTTAGACAAACCCAAAGAAGATTTTTCAGTTATTCCAACATTAATATTCAGTGAATTAACATGCACTGATGAAAAACTTATGTTTACCTTGCCAGAGTCACGGCTCTTAGCTCTCAGTTTGTTGACCTGAAACTCAGCAATATCAGCTCGCTCTTTAGCCTCCTCCAACTCGTGCTGAATCTTCCTGCACTTTGTCAGGTGAGTGTTGGCCTGCTCCTCCTGTGAAACCATCATAAATTCTCATTGCAAATCCTAAGACTAGAGTAAAAATTGTGAAAACGTTTGCAAATAGATGAAGCATTTTTACACTTACCGCTTCCTCAGCCTGCCTCTTGTAGGCCTTCACCTTCAGTTGCAGCTTGTCTACCAGAGCCTGCAGCCGGGCGCCATTCTTCTTGTCCTCTTAAGTCTAATGTAAGTATGAACGCAAACATGAATGACCGTTAATAATTGGCATATCTTTTAATATGGTCATTTAGTCAATAGGAATACTGTTACAAAAGTAAGCTTGGTATACCTGGTATGTGAGTTCTTTCACTCTCCTCTCATATAAAAGAATAATATTCATACAGAAAAACATTTTTGTTAATTTTTTTCATTTTATTTATATGGTAGGTTTTACATTCACAAATGTAAAAAACAAACAAACACTTATACAATTTAAAATTGAAGTGAAACATTATTTCGAAACTTTACAGGGTGTTAAAAACCAGAAAGCCATTAAGACTCTGGCTATTTATAATGCCATAAATATACTTATTTAGTTTATTTTTTGTAACCCCTGCTCTTATAACTACGTTATTTCTCTTTTTTTGTATCTTATTTTATTTTATTTTTCTCTTTATACAGTCTTTGATGTATTTTTGACTTGTTTTCCTGTGATATTATTATGTGGTGTGAATATATGATAAATAAAGGAAGTAAAAAAAAGTCTGGTTGTAGGCATGCCTAGACACTTGCTATATACATGTATGGCCTCCTGTAGACAGGTTAATATGAATGTTTGTGCTGATCACATGAATTTAGAGTTCCCAACCTGGCTGGGAGACTCCTGGAATTCCCCTCGATCTCCCAAAATGGAAGAAATCCAGTCTGAGAGACTCAAGTGGGAGACCGGAGTTCGATTCCCGGCAGAGACGCTTCCATTTCTATATTTGAAATGGCTCGAGGTTTATTGAGAAGAATAAGCCTACTTTGCTGGTAGAAGTTCAAGTCTATGGGGAAGGAGTGTACTATACTGAAATACACTAGTGGCTAAACTACCACGGACTCTAAAGAGTTAATAGGGCATGACAGTATGCAGGAGTTACTGTATGACAGTTCTTACTTTATGGACGCTCCCTCCATGCTCACGTTCTGTAGCGTCTGTTGTCTGCTGTAGTGGTAGTAGTGGGCTAGAAAAGAGTTAATTATGATTGCTGGGCCAAAATAATTAAAGCATGTGTTAACTAATAAGGTAGATTTAATCAGGGCAGCCTAACAGAAAACCATCTTCACTGTGGAGAGCTAAAGCAATGGCTATAACAATAAGAAGCTGACAAGTGAGATATTTCAGTGGGATTTGGAAGAACCCACTAAGAAACAGTTTCTGAATAAATTCAGACTCTTTGTTTTCTGGTAGTGGGCTAAGTTGCATGCAAATTTGTATTTTGTTTTGTATTTTGAATGCTACATCAATTAATCAAAACTATGATATGATCACACTTTGGAGGTCATGGGTTGATAAAATGTACAGTATATGAGATGCAAAAATTAAAACACCCAGATATATTTGGATAACTTCAGCGAAGCCAAGCCATTTTCATGTAATACTTCCAAGCAAACAAACTAAATGCTGCTCAGTAAACTTAAAATCCCCCAGTTTACACAGTATTGATTCAACATTGTATCGGTAAAGCAAATGGGTCGACAAAAGCATAGAAAATCACATTTAAAGAATCTATCCCCATACTAATGTGAAACTTCAGATTCATTTGTCAGTTATGATGGGTGTGACTGAGTGGACTACAGTCTGGGCCCTTTGGCACCGACTATCATTCCTGACATAGAAAAGCACATAACTTCTACCAGGTCAGATGCTTTGACTGCTTTCCTGCTCAAAGGAATGAAGCAATGAATAAAGACAAGACAAATATTTGTGGTGACATTTATTGTATGTAATCAACAATTTTGTCATATTTTATGACTTATTGCAATGCTTTACATAAGAGAACTTATTCAGCTGCCTCTTTTCCCTGTGAAAAATAAACACATTTTTAGGCAAACACAAATAAAATGTTTCAATCATTTCAAAGTTAATATTCATTGAATTAACATGCACTGATGAAAAACTTATGTTTACCTTGCCAGACTCACGGCTCTTAGCTCTCAGCTTGTTGACCTGAGACTCGGCAATATCAGCTCGCTCTTCAGCCTCCTCCAACTCGTGCTGAATCTTCCTGCACTTTGTCAGGTGAGTGTTGGCCTGCTCCTCCTGTGAAACCATCATAAATTCTCATTGCAAATCCTAAGACTAGAGTAAAAATTGTGAAAACGTTTGCAAATAGATGAAGCATTTTTACATGATTTCAACTTACCGCTTCCTCAGCCTGCCTCTTGTAGGCCTTCACCTTCAGTTGCAGCTTGTCTACCAGAGCCTGCAGCCGGGCGCCATTCTTCTTGTCCTCTTCAGTCTAATGTAAGTATGAACACAAACATGAATGACCGTTAATAATTGGCATATCTTTTAATATGGTCATTTAGTCAATAGGAACACTGTTACAAAAGTAAGCTTGGTATACCTGGTATGTGAGTTCCTTCACTCTCCTCTCATATTTACGGACACCTTTAACAGCGTCTCCTCCACGTCTCTGTTCAGCTTCAATCTCTGCCTCCAGCTCACGCACCTTCAGAAATGAATTATAAACTATGAGACTCATTCTGCATATTTTGTAATGTCATGTACTGTAAACTGTGTAACAGTTATCTTACCCTGGACTCCAGTTTCTGGAGCTGTTTCTTGCCACCCTTCATGGCCAAGTTCTCAGCCTCATCCAGGCGGTGCTGCAGGTCCTTGACTGTGATCTCCAGGTTCTTCTTCATCCTCTCCAGATGAGAGCTAGTGTCCTGTTCTTTCTTCAGCTCTTCAGCCATCATAGCAGCCTACAAAATGAATAATTTATGTTAATCAGAAATGCCATACGAAATTCATGTTCTTCCAGATGTATGGATGAGATCTGGATGAATATGAAATAAAATTTGAACCCACATCAGTGATGGCTTTCTTGGCCTTCTCCTCTGCATTCCTTGCTTCCTGAACACTGTCATCTACTTCACTCTGGACTTGGACCAGGTCAGCCTCCAGCTTCTTCTTTGTGTTCATAAGGCTTGTATTCTAGGAAGAAGAACAAAAAATACAGTTTAGCAATGATGTGCACATATTATTTAAAAATGTCTTGATTATAGAATTAGTGAAGACATTTTTTACCTGAGAGTGCAGCAATCCAACACGCTCACTAGCATCCACCAGCTCTTGCTCAGCCACTTTACGGCCTCTCTCTGTCTGTTCCAGACCAACCCTCAGCTCTTCAATTTCAGCCACCATGAGACCATTCCTACGCTCGACCATAGCAGCTTGCTCCTTGAGGTCTTCCTGCGCTCTGACAGCATCATCAAGGTGCAGCTGGGCATCCTAATGTTAAGATTGTGTTGTAGAAACAGACAAAGATCAGAATGTTGCTGCACATAGAATGGCATGTACAGTTGTCATGTGATGTACCTTCAGTTGTCCCTGGACATTCCTCAGCTGCTTCTGGGCCTCAGCAGCCTGGCGGTTAGCATGACTCAGCTGAATCTCCATCTCATTCAGATCTCCCTCCATCTTCTTCTTGATTCTCAGGGCATCGTTCCTGCTCCTGACCTCAGAGTCAAGAGTAGTCTGCATGGAGTCAGTCACCCTCTGGCTGTTCCTCTTGATCTGCTCCATCTCCTCATCTTTCTCTGCCAGCTTTCTGTCAACCTCACCTTTGATCTGGTTGAGCTCCAGCTGGACACGCAGAATCTTGGACTCCTCATGTTCCAGAGTTCCCTAAAATGTAAAAATATTAAAACATAGCCTGTGTTGCCTTCTGATTGTAATATTGGGCATGTCTCTATTGTTCAATAAGATATGTAAATTTCATGGACAAAGGATAACATATACATTAGCAATTCTAATGTTAAGCTTTCCAGTTGAAATTTCACCTCAGCCTCCTCAAGAGCTGTCTGGATCTCTGACTTCTCTGTCTCCACCTGCTTCTTGGCCTTCTCCAGCTCATGGATGCTTTTTCCAGTCTCACCAATCTGTTCAGTCAGGTCTGAGATTTCCTCTGCAGAAGGTTATATATGTTTAATATTGCTAAGTCAAAGAATGAAGGCTATGTGTCTCATTCTAACTGATACATACATAATAACAATCATGAACATATTTCAAATTACTGTTGCTAACATTATCAGATGAGAACTCACGTTGCAGGTTCTTGTTCTCCCGCTTCAGGGTCTCCAGCTGATCCAGAGCTTCCTCATAAGAGTTTTTCATCTTGAACAGCTCAGTGCTGAGAGAACGAGCCTCTTTCTGAGCTCCCTCAAGCTCTGCCTGACCCTCCTCATATTTCTGCTTCCAATCTGCCAGTACCTGCATAGTAATTTAAAATGAGCAATGTTACCCAATTTTGGAATGGTTATACTTTGACACTTCCAGTGGTTTTGACAAGGTAATCAGTGTCAACACACCTTATCAAAGTTCCTCTGCTTCTTGTCAAGGTTGGCAGCCAAAGAATTGGCTCTCTCCACATCAATCATGAGGTCCTCCACCTCACCCTGGAGCCTCTGTTTGGTTTTCTCCAGAGACGCACACTTGGAGTTCACAGCCTCAATCTGTTCCTCAGCTTCCTGAAGGCGCTGGGCAAGCTTTTTCCTGTTAAGCATTTGCCAAATGTAATCATTCATGTATACTATTCTAAAAAGTTTTTTGTAGAGACCTTTAGGAAAAACAAAATCTTCATTGACTCACTTTGACTCTTCAAGCTCCTCAGTGCGCTGGATAGCATCAGTTTCATACTTGCTCCTCCATTGGGCCACTTCACTGTTGGCCTTGGACATTCCACGTTGCAGCTCTGCCTTGGCCTCCTGCTCCTCCTCAAACTGCTCCCTCAGAAGATCACAGTCATGGCGGGCTGATTGCACACCGTGGGCAAGGGCATTCTTGGCCTGCAAAAGATTATTAAAATAAAAACCAGTGAATAAATGAACATACAATCCTTAAAAAACCTTGAAATCTCTGACAATTTTCCTCACCTTAACTTCCTCCTCGATTTGTCTCTTCAGCTCCTCAATCTGCTGTGTGAAGGCTTGCTTGCCTCTAGTCAGCTGGGAGACAAGGGCTTCTTTCTCCTCAAGCTGACGACCAAACTCACCTAGATGGAAATGGATTTTTTTTAGTTGAAATATATACATTTCCAACTGGCCCAGCATTAAAGTAAAAAAAAATGGTTTCTAATTATAGATTGAGTGTAATTATGGATTGAGTTCAAAAGTACATTGGTATTCTTCATGAACAAGTCAATGAAAGTAAGACTTGCCATTCTCTGTCATCAGTCTTGCTCTCTGAGCGCTGATGTCATTTATCTGGCGAACATTCTCGTCATTCTTAGCCTTAAGTTCACTGAACTGGTCCTCAAGGGTGCGGCACATCTTCTCGAGATTTCCCTGTTTATCAACATTAGACAGGTTCAGTAATTCTCCCACTAATACTATGTTTTTTCTCAAGTGTGTATATACATATGTATATAAAATAACGTTATACCTTGGCTTTTGCCACAGCTTCCATATTGCTAGACAGGTCATCAATCTCCATCTTGTATTCACTCTTCTCCTTCTCCAGCTTCTGCTTGACACGCTGCAGGTTGTCGATCTGTTCTCCCAGCTCTGCAACACTGTCAGCCTGCTTCTTGCGGAGAGCAGCAGCAGTGGCTTCATGTTGTAAGGTGGACTCCTCAAGGTCACGACGCAGCTTCTGGAACTCAGCTTCACGCTTCTTGTTCATCTCAATCTGAGCAGCAGTGGCTCCACCGGCCTCCTCAAGTCTCTCACTGATCTCTTCAAGTTCCCTGGAGAGGTCAGCTCTCTGCTTCTCAACCTTGGCGCGAGCAGCACGCTCAGCCTCGATCTCTTCCTCTAGTTCCTCAATACGAGCCTAGAAAGTTAAGAAATATTGCTAAATGAATGTATGCAACTGACACATTGCATAAAAACTCAATGACAAGTTTGACATAGAATTGAAATCAAACATTACACACCTGGAGCTCTTTAATCTTCTTCTGTAGCTGAGCACCCAAGGATTGTTCATCTTCAATCTTACTGAGATGCTGGCTTATCTCAAAGTCCTTCCTGTTGAGTAAATGACATCATCATAAGATACTGGTTGCAATAACATATTTTGTGCATACAGTTTTCAAATTCTGTCCACATTACTTCTTGATTTTCTCGTCAGACTGCTGCTTGTCATTCTCAAGATCCATGATGGATTCCTGGGCCAGTTTCAGATCGCCCTCGAGCTTCCTCTTTGCTCTCTCAAGGTCCATGCGGAGCTTCTTCTCTTGCTCCAGAGAACCTTCAAGCTGCAAAATACCATGTGTTTATAATTACAAAAGGTTAACAGCAAGCATATATTCTTATTGAATAGCAAACAGCATGTTCATGAACTCACATCATCCACTTGCTGCTCAAGCTTGGTCTTGGCCTTGGTCAGAGTGTTGACTTTGTCTTCCTCTGCCTGCAGGTCATCAAGAGTCTGCTGATGTGCCTCTTGGAGGGCTTTCTTCTCCTTTGTCAGCTTAGCAATGCTCTCATCTTGAGAGGCCATCTCTTCAGTCAGGTTCTTCACCTGAATATGTAGAAACATATTGTCATAATTGGGTAATTATTCAAATATCGGATGATATATTAGACAGTGAATATCCATGAACCTTGTTCTCAGTGGCATGCTTCTCCTTCTCCACTTTGGCTAAGGTAAGCTCCAGGTCATCAATGTCCTTCTTGAGCTCAGAGCATTCATCCTCCAGTTTCCTCTTCTTGGCAGTTAGCTCAGCATTGACTTCCTCCTCATCCTCCAGTCTCTCACTTGTCTCTTTGAGTTTTGCCTCCATCTGGATCTTACTCTTGATAAGTCCCTCACATCTCTCCTCAGCATCTGACAGATTCTCTGATTCCTAGTTAGAACAAAAGTGAAAAGGGGAAAATATTTCAACATTTGCTCTAGAAAAGATGTGAGAAATCAACAAAGCTTTCTGTTGACATTTACTCACAGATGCCACTTGCAGCTGCAGATCATTCTTCTCCTGCAGAAGAGACACCATCTTCTCCTCCAGTTCCTTCTTCTTAGCCAGGGCCGTGGCCAGGTCTGTTTTCATCTTCTCATAGTTTTCCTTCATGTTCTGTAGCTCCTTCTCAGTTTCAGCACTCTGCAGAAGGGGCTTAATCTTGTAGTACACCTTCATCCATGGCCAGTGTTTCACATTCATGAATGAGCGGATATTGTACTGGATGCTGTAAATGGCTTCCCTATGGAAGGAAATCAATGTTATGTACAAAGTCATTTTGGCACTGCATTCAGCCTAAATATATGGTTAGAATTTCCACTTGCCTCCTTTCCATCATCTTCACAAACTCCTTCCTCATGACGTAGCCACGGCAGAGAGCCTGAGTCATGGTGACCAGAGAAGCAAGCTTCTCATCTCGCATCTCCTCAAGGGTACCTAGTAGACCAGCTTTGAAGAACACCTGATGAGAACATAAAAATATTATGGACAATTGATTTTCATCCATGAAACAGAGTTTAGTTTTTTCTTACTCAATTGTTTACCTTGGTGTGTCCAAATTTATACTCGTCATGATTCACATCAATTGACCCAAGCAGCTTCTCAGAGGCCTTCTTGTTGTCAATGAATTGACCCTCAGGGATGACACTGGCATTCAGTACTTTGTACCTATTGCAAAACAGTTAATGGTCACATTCGGGACCTTCTTTTCAAAGTTAGGAAAACTCTGTGGTAAATTAGGTAATACCTCTGCTTGAAGTCAGCATAGAGGATTCTGCTGGGGAAACCTTTCCTGCAGATTCTGATACCCTCCAGCACACCGTTACACCTCAGCTGGTGGATAACCAGGAAGTTTTCCATCAGACCTGTGAAAAAGTTGTTACTTCATAATTATTAATGACAAAGTAAAAGACTCACTACCCCTAAGCTGTGTTAATGACTGCAACATGTACAGACAATATTAAGAACATTGGTTAGCTGTCAGTGTACCTGGAGTCTTTGACTCATTGGGAATCAGGCAACGTACAAAGTGAGGATGAGTGCTCCTCAAGTTGGTCATAAGCTTGCCCAAGTTCTCCTGTAGATACAAGATAAAACCAAACATTCTTCATGAAAAGCATAAAATAAAAATAAAAACTTGCATTTATTTGAGTTTAATTACGAACAGGCACTTAAGGCTGTTCTTAAAATTTACCCTGAACTGTGAGGACACAGTCTGCATGGAACCACCCTTCTTCTTGCCTCCCTTCTTGCCACCGCCGGTCTCTGTTGATTTGTTGATTTATTAATATCAAGACTTTATCATTCAACTGACGTTTTTGAGTAGGCATATTGTTTATCTTAAAGACAAAAACATTCATTAATTCCCATAATCCTAATAAGCGTTATAAAGTGATACTGTACCTTCAACAACAGGGGGATACAGGGTAGGCAGCAGCTTAACACCAGACTTCTGGTACAGCTGAATAACAGAGTCGTTCAGGGGATCCTTGTTCTTGTCCAGCCAGCCACAGATATTGTAGTCCACAGTTCCAGCATAGTGCACCAGAGAGAAATGGGCCTCAGCCTTGCCTTTGGTTGGCTTGGGCTTCTCAAATGCTTTGTTTTTACCGAGGTGCTGGTCATACAGCTTGTTCTTGAAGGTAGTGTCTGAGGCCTTTGGGAACATGCACTCCTCTTCAAGGATGGAGAAGATGCCCATGGGCTATATAAAAAGTGCAAAGAGATACATCATGAAGTGGCACTGTTGTAGCATATCATGAATTCTAACATAAAGTCACAACATTATTGTGTACCTTTTCAATGAGCTCAATACAGGCAGCCAAGTCCATGCCAAAGTCAATGAACTCCCAGATGATACCCTCCTTCTTGTACTCCTCTTGCTCCAGGACAAACATGTGGTGGTTGAAGAACTGTTGCAGTTTCTCATTGGTGAAGTTGATACACAACTGCTCCATGCTGTTGTACTGTCGGTGGAAATAGGATTAACCTAATATATCGCAAACAAAAAACTTCTGTTACAAAATTATCTTCTCAATCCATTACCATGAATGCATACTTACATCAAAGATTTCAAAACCAGCAATGTCCAGCACACCAATGAAGAATTGCCTTGGCTGCTTGGTGTCCAGCATTTGGTTGATGCGGATGACCATCCACAAGAACATTCTTTCATAGATAGACTTAGCCAGGGCGCTCACTGAGTTCAGGACCTGAAGAAAAGTTTTGTTTGAATCAATATCATTAGAATCCAGTGTCACAAAGAGGGTCCTCTCACAGATTTAATAAAGTAGAGATCCTTCAACTGAAATTTAGACACTGGATTACTTGATTTTTTTGCCTACACGACAAATATTATGTCTAGCAGTGCAATTTTAACTGAAATAGAACTAATGATACGGCAATCAACACATGCAGTGACAGGTAACAGAGGACATTCAGATGCAAACTATCTATTCCAGATAAATGTAATTCATGAAATTCCTCCATTACAACAGAAATACTTTCTACATACTTCAGCTTCATAAGGAACTTAACCATATTCATGTACTGGCCCTTAATTTAATTATGAGATTGTATGAAATGAATTAAAAAACAGAATAATCTGCTGACCTGTGGCACAGTCTGTCCCTTGGTGACATACTCATTTCCGACCTTCACTCTGGGGTAGCACAGAGCCTTCAGCATGTCAGCCGAGTTCAGGCCCAACAAGTAAGAAACCTTGTCAGCCTCTGAAAATGTCCACAAAAAAATAAAAAATGTACTAGATATATGACTGATTTGTAAAATGTGACATAGAAAGATTAATTTCATGCCAGAGGTTTTTTAACTCATCCATGAAGTTAATCCTCACCCTCTGTGCCATCTGGCTCAGCCTGCTCTTCACGCTGCTTCTGCTTGAACTTCATGTTACCATGGTGGAGCACAGCACCGGTAAACTTGTAGATGCCCATCTTCTCCTCATTGGTGAAGCCCAGAATATCAATAGCAGTCTGTATTCAATAGAGATATTGACACTGAGTAAAAGTCACTATGGAATGCATTTTACTGAGGAATTGTGATGGAATATTGAATGTATAATAGAGTTAAGAAAATTAAAATGAGAGTGAATATCACTGACATCAGTGGCAACCAACTCTTCTTTGTCATCAATGCTGGCCACAGTAATCTGACCCTGACTGCACATGGGGAAGTCATAGGGGTTGGTGGTGATGAGCGTCATTTCTGGAGATCAAAAAAGGTTTAAAGGAATGACTGGTTATGGACCATGTGAACAACGTGGGTTGTTTTAACATTGTGTCGCAATGTTTATCTTACCAATCAGCTCAGGTTTGTGGTTGGTCATCATCTGGTAGAAGATGTGGTAGCCTCTCTCATCAGGAAGCTGGAACGACACTCTAGACTTCTCCAGCAGATCTATAAGCATTGTTCATGAATCAAAATCTACACCACTGATAATGCCAGTCATTTCATTTAATATGTGAAGTTGATACTTACATGTCTCAATATCAGCACTAGCCAGTTTACCAGTTGTGCCAAAATGGATTCTGATGAATTTACCCTGTTTGGAATAGCATATTGTTTAACATCCCTCTGCATAGGCAATATATAATTGAAGATATTTCTCACAGTTTGAAATCCCTCCATACTTACAAAACGAGAGGAGTTGTCATTCCTCACAGTCTTGGCATTACCATAGGCTTCCAGCAAGGGATTGGCTGCAATAATCTGGTCCTCCAGTGACCCCTGTAACATGTTTTTTTTATTTTAACATTCATTTCAGTAGTACATTTCTATTTTGTCTTCATTTTCCAGAAATGTTTCCAATGTTTTTATAAAATCCTCATGATAATATACCTGCATCTTTCCTGATGTTGCCTCCTTCTTCTTTTCTCCACCACCCACTGAGATTGTTGCAAAGTACTGGATGACACGCTTGGTGTTCACAGTCTTTCCAGCACCAGATTCTCCACTGGGGATGGATATGTAGATTCAGAGAAATTAACTCAATTTGTTTGATTCTATTGGTCTTACAGAGGTGCAATAGATATAAAACTTACGTGATCAAGACAGACTGGTTCTCCCTATCTGCAAAAGGAAAAATGAAGAAATATATTTCTTATCTATGTAACATAAGTTATTGAGTTTATTGAGAGTTTATACATTTTCTTGACAAGAACATACCAGTAGCCATGAACTGGTAGGCATTGTCAGAGACAGAGAAGATGTGGGGTGGAGCCTCCATGCGCTTTTTGCCTCTGTAAGC
Organism: Centroberyx gerrardi; assembly: GCF_048128805.1. Lineage (NCBI taxonomy): Eukaryota > Metazoa > Chordata > Actinopteri > Beryciformes > Berycidae > Centroberyx > Centroberyx gerrardi. The sequence goes on from NC_136001.1 coordinate 35,341,120, forward strand.
AGATACAACCTCAGCATCGTACACTGGGAGCCACTTGTAGGGATTCACAGTTGCACAGAACAGCCCAGAGTAGGTCTGAAGGGGATGAGAGAGATATGACCACTTACAGTATGTTGTATATGTGTGCAATATTATACTTTACTCCATAGGCAGAAGAGCTTACGTAGATCATCCATGCTGCATAACGCTCTTTGAGGTTATACAGCACAGAGGCTTCATTGAGATGGGTCATCATGGCCATGTCCTCAATTTTGTCATACTTGGGAGGGTTCATAGGGGTGACATCATCCTCCTTAACCGTCCTCTCCTGAAATATTGAAACACAATTTCAGCTTGTGTTGAAATTCCAACTGTAAGTTGCACTGCTGTGAGTTTCATGAAACTTCAACCTACCTCCTGGTTGGCAAGAACTTTCACGGTGACTTTGCCACCGTCTTTCTTCAGGATTGTACATTTAAGGTACAGCTCCTTAGCATCAGCCACATAGGCAGCAGATTTGGCATCAAAGGGTGCGTTTTGAGCCTCAATCCTCTCCTTCTCTGGCTTACGGAGATAAATGGCGGCCTTGCCATAAAGGGCCATCTCCGCGTCAGTACTCATGTTGGCGGCTTTCTGTAGATTGACAAACAGAAATTAACTTTCCTCTTATCTGATGTGCATTGTTTGCTTTGGAGACTGAACACTGTATGATACAAGGATTCTTTATATTCTGTAGTTTAAATAGAGAAAAGGTAACTCTCACCTTTTTCTACCACCCAATCACAGAGGAACTTTTCACAACCCCTAAATGAACAAAGAGTTTTTTGTGATGTTTATGAGTTATTCTTTGAGTTTCAAGTGATACAGGTAGTATAGAGATTACAGATTAGTATATTATAACCAAATACAGATACATATAATATTCCTCATTTACGTTTGCTACATTTTAATTATAGTCACACAACCAGATTTTTACCCTTGACTCATAGCTTACTTATTTGAAATATTTTGTATTCACATTGAAGAGCTTTCCCCATCTCACATTATCATGCCACTAATAAATATTAAACTGGTTATTAATTAAACACGTGTGTCAAGCACTAAGCATCTCTAATACAACTTCTTTGCCAAGAATGACAGCTGAAACATCAGTCTCACTTACCACCAGTTCGTAGTCTCTGAAATCCCCTGCAGTCTGTCCATCTCATCATGAGCCTTCTTATATTAATGTCATTCTGCAGGCCAAGCAGAAACTAAATATGGGGATGTCTTCAAAAGGCTCTAATGCATTTTCATTTGCATTTGACTCTTCATTGGCCCCCATCTTGTAGTGCAAAATAATTTGCCATCTAACTGTCTCATGTAATACAAGATGAGAAATCATTTTCTGTCCATATATTTCATGTGTTATAAGTGAACTCTTAACTGACACTGTAACATATGTGAATCAGTTATCATGCCTAAAATCTAACAGATTCAACATTAAACAGTTACTTTAAATTTGACCATACTACTTCATTTGTAATTTGTTTCCATACATACTGTGGTATTACTGTAATTTGATTTGACAAATTAAAAAGACACATCTATAAATAAATCAGGTCAAGCTTTAACACTTGTGCCTGCAACATTGCAACCATAACTGGCAAGCCTTTTTTGGCATGTGTAGTGCTTATAAACTTTTAGGACTTCATGCCAGAGGATAAGATTCAATAGAGTAGCAGCAACCGTACAGTGGGTGTTGTGTTGCATGTATTTATAATTTGTTTGGAATACTTTTCCATTACTACATGTTTTGATTTCATCAGCCTTTTATGTTCTAATGAAACTCATTTTATTTTCACTCATCATTAACAAGGGTAAGCTTTACTAAGTTTAAAAATAGCAAAACTCAAGCCTGGTGTGCTACAGTTTAAGTTAAATGCTGTAAACAAAAATAGACCATGCATAATGAGGTCTAATGAGGTATTTAATGTGTGAATGTGACATTTATGAAGGCAAACCTATACTGTAGTATGGTCTCAACTGATTTCTTCACTTAGACACCATGATTTTAAATCCTTGTGAGTCATTCCTCAAAATTGGTGCCTTTTGGACACAGTGATGTCTATTTTTTAAAGTATCCATTTTCCATCTTTTTCTCTCAGAAAGACGACACGTGTGACTTTTTGGGGGAATCAGGAACATGCAAATGAGCTAAACCTTGTCATAATTTTGTCATTTTCATTTTTTTTAAAATGTTTTCAGTTCTCTTACAAATTAACTGTCCCTTATTCTACCATAATCTGTAAAACAATAGGTCTTTAATTAAATGCCCTTTTTCTTCATTAAATCATTAAATTTGCATTGAGCAGCTTAAACAGGGACAGGTTTAAACTGGCCGGTGAGGGAGGCTAAACGACAGTACTCCAAGAAACTGGAACAGCAGTTCTCAGCCAGTGCCTCCTTGTCAGTCTGGAAGGGACTACAGGAGATTACCAGCTACAAGACCAAATCCCCACCAACAATCTCCGACTGGCCAACAACCTGAATGAGTTCTATTGTAGATTCGACAGAGAAGGTGGCAGTCCTGACTCCAATCCACATAACCAACTCCCCACCCCCTGCCCCCAGCCCCCTACAATAGACACCACTCACACATCTGATACATTTGTGTCAGACAGCCTGGACCGCAATCCACCCAACCAGGCTACAATACATACCCCTAAAGGCCCTGACACACCAAACCGACGTCAAAGAACCAGCGGCGACGAAGGCCGACTGTTGCGTCGCCTCACGTCGCCTGCGTCTGGTCCAAAAAGTTGCACTTAAACACACCGCAAAGACTACAGCCGACGGCCAACTAGCACGTACGTTCTGCGCATGCGTGAGGGGAAATAACCGTCTGATAAGAAGTTGCAAATGGCACTGGCGTTGTCAGCCCTTGGTCTTTTGGTTGTGGAAGACGAAAGGAAGAGGCCGAGGCGAAAAATAAATAATGCCGCACTAAATGGGTGAAATCATGAATAACGTCACTCCAGCGACAGGCTCAAGGGGCTTTCCCGAACCTGTCGAGAGCTGGAGATAAATGAAACCTCCGATTTTAAAAATTTCGCTCGGCTCTTTCCTGTTCCAATCATCCAGAGGCAAAACAACGAACTACCAATCAGAGTGATCTCTCTCACCGACGGCTCCGACGCCGATTCAGCATGCTCAATCGGCTGAAAAGACGCCGACAGGGTCCGACTAGTGCCGACGGTGCGGGACACACCGCAAAAACTAGGGACACCGACGCTTACCGACGGCCCGACGTTGGCCGACGGCCGACCGTCGGTTTGGTGTGTCAGGGCCTTAACACATCCGACCCAGACAGCCCCGCCTTCAACACCATCATCCCAGCTCTTCTCCAGGACAAACTCTCCCAGCTCAGCTTGCCCGACTCCACCTGCAGGTGGATCACTGACTTCCTGACAAACAGGAAGCAGCACGTGAGGATGGGGAAGTGCATCTCAGATGTCCAGATCAGCAGCACTGGTGCCCCACAAGGCTGTGTACTCTCTCCTCCACACCAACAGCTGCACCTCTGCGCATGACTGTGTCAAACTCCTGAAATTTGCAGACGACACGACCCTCACTGGCTTAATCACCAATGGTGATGAGTTTGCTTATAGATGGGAGATTGATCAGTTGGCATCATGGTGCAGCCAAAACAACCTGAAGCTCAATGCTTTAAAGACAGTAAAGATAGTAGTGGACTTCAGGAAGAGCCCAGCCCCAATCACCCCCCTCATCCTGGTCGACTCCCCAGTCAACACAGCGGAGTCATTCAGATTCCTGGGCACCATCATTTCCCAGGACCTCAAGTGGGAGCAGAACATCAGCTCCATCATGAAGAAAGCCCAGCAGAGGATGTACTTTCTATGGCAACTGAAGAAATTGCTGCATAAAATGATGGTGCAGTTCTACACAGCCATCATCGAGTCTATCCTCACATGCTCCATCACCATCTAGTTTGCTGCTTCTACTGCCAGGGACAAGTCCAGGCTGCAGCGGATCATCCACTCTGCAGAGAAGGTGATTGGCTGCAACCTGCCTTCTCTCCAGGACCAGGAGGTGGGCAGAGAAGATCATGGCTGACCCTTCTCACCCCGGTCATCTCATCTTCGAGAGACTCCCCTCTGGCAAGAGACTACGGTCTATCAAGACCAGAACCTCACGACACCACAACAGTTTCTTCCCCATGGCAGTGGGGCTTACAAACAATCCCTGTCTTTCATTGACTCTCTGAACACAATTCCACACAAATTGTACATCTGTAAATACATAGTCATATCTATCGTATTTGTATTCCCTGTACAGTAACACAATTTATTCATTTTTGGTACTTGGTCAAATGCAACTTGCTACTGAGCCCTTGTAAAAAGCCCCTCGCTGACCCACTTAGTCACCACACTTATTGCATATACTGTTTTTTTTTTTTCAGGAATCTCTTCTTTCTTCTTCTTTGTATCTGATATTTGATATTTAAATTCTATTTGTAAAGCTTGATTGCTGCTTGTTTGTCTGTATATTGCACTGCACCAACTCAAATTCCTAGCATGTGAAAATGTACCTGGTGAAAATAAATCTGATTCTGATTCTGATTCTAAACTGTTGCTTTCCTTTCAAAAAATACCATTATTGACAGAATTTCCCCATTATTTTAGAATGGGGAGATTCTGTCAATCAAACACTCAAACAATAGGGGACAAGAGGAAACCAATTATTTTCCTCTTCCCTACACATACAAATTAATATTTGCATCCCATTTGGTGAGTTTATCACATTATTATCAAAATATATCCAATGTCAGCATTATCAAACTTAGTCATCTGTTCAAACAGTGAGCTCAGTTATGCTTACCACACCACAACATGCAATGAGGGAACTTCTGGACCTCTAATAAAAATTTGGCAGTAAAACCTATGCATACGAAAGAGGTACAATGGGTTATGGCAGATTAATGTGACAAATAGCTGGACAAGGACAATATAAATAATACAATAAATTTTCACAAACTCAACAGAACTATAATCATAAAAAAGGAACAAAAGCACCCCAATAAGAACAGCAAATGAGAATGTAACACTATCTAAGTTAACATAGAATTATACTCAAGGTCAGTAATCACCAGAATAGTGATTTGGCTGTATATCTATTAATTAACCAGACAGGACACTTTGATGTAAAACAATGGTGTCATTTTTATCTCTTTGTTGTGTCAGCAGTTGCAGAGGCAATGTTATTCAACCTTTACACTGACACCAATTAGCTGCAGCTTATTGGAGTTGTGCACAACCCCCTAAAATAAAATAAGATATAAGACAATGAGCAAAATAAAAAAAGCAATAATATGCAGTCTTAAATTTGATCCGTTGGGTCCCGTAACACAACCTTACTTGGAACGATACTGTTGGCAAGAATTACAATATTCAGGTAATACGTTCCTGTCACAGTCTGGCATCTGTGTTCTTCAGATGCCATTCTCCACCTGTCCACCAGATGCCCTCGGACTTTCCTCCCTTCTGTGCTCCTTCCCTCCACACCTGCCCCGCATCACCCGCGTTAGCCCTGCCCTGCTCTCTGTGTTTTCCCACTTCCTTCATCTGCTCTGCAATTGCCTGGCCTTCCCCGCCCACCTCCTCACCTGCATCTCATTCCCTAATCAGCCACTCTCTACATATATCAATCCACTTCCTTTGTTCCTCTGTCGGTTCGTCAAAGTTGCTATGTTGCTCATGTCCTGCTTTCAAGTCTGTTACCCTGTATCCTGCTATCTGGAATCTGTACCCGAACCTGCCTGTCTGCCTACCTGTACCTGCCTGTAAGCCTTATTCTGTATAACCTTCACTTCAGCAGTAAATCACTGAACTGTCACATTCTGCCTCGACTGTCTGCATTTGGGTCCTAGTCTCTGCATCTTGACAGTTGCAGGTTGATCACACATGCTAATGGCAGCAAGTTAGTTTCTCACCTTTGAATTTACACAAGCCACTTAACCCCTTGTATCCTTGCGCCTGATACACTCTGGTGCGGACTGATATGCAAAAGACATAGTGCCTTAGGCAAGCTATAATAAACATTCTATAATAACATGAATAAAGCACAAAGAAGAGAAAAGACAAAAAAAAACGCAACAAAACATGTTGTCCTCAACATGGCATACAAACAGTACCCTTCACACTGTATAGGTAACACTCTGTAGTAATGAGTTGGAGTATCTCATTTGTTTCAGCAAAAGTGCACTTATCTGATATAAAGTGTCAAGAAGATTTGCTACATTTTGTCCCATTAATCTAACACCTTGATAATGGGAGTTTGCTTGGAACCCTATGACATAATCATCTAACCCCTTTGGAAGATGACACTTGCGCTTAGATCTCCGTGGCAAGACCCTATCTGGACTCATCTCTTTTGAACTCTTTCTGTTCTCTTCTTCTTTGAGAGGCATACATAATACATCTACACTGAACAAAAATATAAACGCAACACTTTACTCACTTTACATTGGAGACTAAGCCGTCTCCAATGTCGTTTCCGAGAATTTGGCAGTACAGCCAACCGGCCTCACAACCGCAGACCACGTGTAACCACGCCAGCCCAGGACCTCCACATCCGGCTTCTTCACCTGCGAGATCGTCTGAGACCAGTCACCCGGACAGCTGATGCAACAGTTGGTTTGTAAAACCAAAGAATTTCTGCACAAACTGTCAGAAACTGTCTCATTGAAGCAGAATGTGATGCTTTGAATCTAACACAATTAATAGATTCCTCCACCTGACCGAACCCCAAGTTTCCAGATAAATCCTCACTAATTGATCTTTTTCTTACAAACATGCCATATAAATATTGATCAGTTAGTGTTTTTCCAAATGATATTAGTGATCATTCTGTTATTGCAGCAGTAAGGAAGACTAAGCTTCCAAAGTACAAACCCTGCCGCTATATTATGAAGCGCAATATAAAAATATTTAGTGAACAGGCATTTTTTTCATGATTTATATCACTTTGATTGGGCCAGAGTCAGCCTCATTGATGATTTAGAACTGGTTTGGGAATATTTTCATGATGGTCTTATCAAAATTATCAACAGCATGCTCAATTTTGCAAATACAGAGTCAAAGGTCAGGATAATCCCTGGTTCTCACCTGATCTGGCTGACCTTTTTCATAAAAGGAACCTTGCTTGGGCTACAGCAAGAAAATCAGGGTCTGATACTGATTGGCTTCTTGTTAGACAATTAAGGAATAGATTTATGTCATTGACAAAAAAGGCAAAAAACTGACTATTATTTATCAAGAACCACTGATAACCTTAACAATCCTCAAAAATTCTGGAAAGTGGTTAAATCATTATCTCCAAGTGGTAATTTGCATGAGTTGCCTTCCTCTCTAACAGTAGATACATCAGTCATCACTGACAAACTTTATATGTTGAATTGTTTTAATGAGCACTTTATCTCCTCTGGTTTTTTATTTGACTCTGTCAATGCTAGCCTTCTGGAAACTGTGAATTATGAAGATAGTGTTAAGACTGATTTAAATTTCAATCTTACTCCACTTTCTGTAGCTGAGGTTCACAGAGCTCTAACAAAACTAAGCACTCATAAATCAGCCGGTCCTGATATGCTGGAGCCAGTGTTTTTAAAACTAGCTGCTGATTTTATAGCTGAATCCCTAACTTACATTTTTCATCTTTCTTTGCTGTAAAATCAAATTCCCTTGGTCTGGAAATCGGCTTTTGTATCACCTTTACTAAAAGGAGGAGACTCAACTCTCACGAATAATTATAGGCTGATTTCTAAATGATCGGTCTTAGTATTTGAGTCACTAGTCAGTGAACAAATCAAAGACATTCTCATGGTATCTTATCTAAACATCAATCTGGTTTCAGAAAAAATCATAGCACTGGCGCAGCTGCAATAAAAGTCATAAATTACATCATTGAAGCACTAGATAATAAACAACATTGTCTTGCTCTTTTTATTGATCTCTCCAAAGCATTTGACACCGTTGATCATAGTATTCTTTTAAATACATTATTTAATATAGGTTTCTCAGATCACACTGTAGGTTGGTTTGCAAACTACCTAAAAAACTGAACTCAGGCTACGCAGTCAGAGAGGGCTTCACCTCTGACTCTGTACCAGATGTTAATTTCCATCTTTATGCTGATTCGGGTGCAGTCACAGCTTAGTCAATTAAGGCGTGTTCTAAATGCTGAGAAAACTAAACTCATGGCCTTCTCAAATAATAAAAACACCTTGCTAAAGCCAAGCATTACCGCTTTTCATGGCAAGCCTATTGAGGCTGTCAGTGCCTACAAATATTTAGGCTTTTTAATTGATGATCAACTTTCATTTAAGCAACATATAGAACAACTAGTTAAAAAGCTGAAACTGAAGCTAGGTTTTTATTTTAGAAACAAGTCTTGCTTTTCTTTTAATGTTAGACGTAGATTGGTGGAAGCAACTTTTTTACCTGTTCTGGACTATGGTGATCTTTTATACATGAATGCTCCTGCTTATTGTCTTCATATGATTAATCACATGGCTGCCATTTTGAACACTGGGTGGGAAACTTTACCTGGAAGAGTGACTACAGCACAGATGCACATCATTCAAACATTTCGCATTTCCAAAGTTCCCCACTGGAAAACACAGTTAGAAACAAATGGATCTCAAAAATTCAGATGTCTATAGCATCACCTTTTAATATATTTGGCCCATCACTGCTAGCTACCACAGTCTGTCTAGCCTAGGCAGCTAGCTAATAGCTTACTAACGTCCCTGCTAAATTCAAGCAGTTGTTAAAGTTGTGTTATGTAATTTGATAACTAATAGGTCTATCTGAAGTCCTCACTTATGTGTTGAAGTAACGCTAGGTTTATAAATATGTAAATCTTCTGGGAAGAGTTTCCCATCCTTTCAAAATGGCCACCGTGTGAATAAGGTGCTCTATGGTACATAACTAATAAGGCAATTTTGGGGATTCTCCCCAGTTACCTCTCTAGTTATCTGACTCAGAAATACGGCTCATACCAGTTACAATCGCAGGATATGATACTGATGACTGTTCCTTCTGCCCGTACTGTGTTGGGTAAAAAGGCCTTCAAAGTTGCTGCTCCTTTTATTTGGAATTTAAACTAACAGACTTGATCTCTTTAAATGAATTCAAATCTATAGTCAAAAGCAGGGAAATAACTGCCATTGGTCAGTGTAATTGTTTTTAAATTGCTTGTATTTGAACTTTCATTTATGTATCTTTTGTTTGTACGATGTAACTGTATGTTTGTAAAACACAGCATTGCTGAAAAAGAGCATGCATGCTCAGACAACCTACCTTGTATAAATAAAAAAACAAAAAACAAAATTGCAGTACAGTGGGAGGGGGCTTCCTGGTGTTACTGGATGAGCGGAGCAGCCGGCTAGCGAAGTTATGGTTTCTACTAATAGGGATGATGATGGAAAACATGTTTTTTGGGCCCAGGGTTCAAAATACCGAACTATTCCTTTAAAGAGCTTTTAGGTTGGCATCCCCAGTGAATTAATATGTGGGGAAATTATGTAGCAATGGGATTTAAAAAACAAAACAAAAAAAAATCACACATAGCTGCATCTGGACTCATTTTTGTAAAGCAGTTGGCCACACGCACCTCAAAACTGAGAAATTTGAACGCTACGTCACATGGGGGAGAGGGACCAGCAAGAACAAGCAGAAGCAGAACGATAAACCCAAGCGACAGCACCAAGACCAAGACTGATGAAGTTGAACACGCATATGATGGACCACAGCCCTACAATTTCGAGCCTGTTAGGCGTCCAAGGGACCGGGAACAGACAAGGATTAGGAGAAATGATGGGTCACGGCAAGAGATGGAGTTGTGGTCTGAGGAGAACCTGTGGCGAACTGGACAGATGTCTTGGTGAGTGATAGTGACAGCTAGCGTTACTTTAGCATGACCACGTTTTTTTTCTACTTCACGTTTGCTCGATTAATACATATCAGGTAGTAGCTACAACTACTAGTGACTGTCTAATATTGGCAACAGTAGCGATATTCATCCGCGACAGAAACTCATGTCCGAAGATTAACTAGGTCAAAACAAAAAACACAGACACCAAAACGAAATACACAGACAGTGCCCCGCTACATCTCTACCCCACTTTTTCATAGCCATGTCCTCATGGCGAAGTGTGAAACAAAGTTCTTACATGTCACTGGTGATATCGGACAGGCCGTTGTCCTTGGGTCGACCGGTAAGACCGCTGGAGAGCCAGACTATTGTGGTCCTCCATGGCCTCCAGCGGTGTGGTTTGGGGTGCCTCGAAGATGTCCCGGTCGCGCGTGGTGCCATCCGATGGGGTTGGCCTCCCATCTTCCCCTTGTGGCACCAGGACTGGAGGGGGAACCGGTGACGTGGCTTTGTGGACAGGTTCGGTGTCAAGATTCCCTTGGTTGTCTGCACCTGGTAGGGAGACAAAACCCCACAAATGACCCGCCTGCCTGTTGTCTGGCCCGTCTACCCTGGGGTTCCGTTGCCCTTCTGTGATGGGCACATAATCTACAGGACAGGAGCGCATCAAGTTTCTGTGTAAAACCTTTTCTACTCCTTGACCTGATTCTGGCTTAACTACAAAGACAGGTAAGTCAGGGTTAGGTTGCCGTACAATTACCTCCACCCCTTGCCCCCCGCTGCCGCCGCAGGACCCTTTCTCCCGGAAGGAGTGGCACACTCAGGGGACGTCTGTCATGGGCTTTCTTCTGCTGTTGACGAGTGACGTCTAGCCTCTTAGCTGCCTTTTGGTGGGCAAGTTTAAGTCTCCTGTGGTGCAGTCTTACCCAGTCGGTTTGAAGCTCGGGGGGTGTGTATGTTGTTCCCAGTGTCACATCCAAGGGCAGACGAGGGTGCCAACCGAAGAGAAGATAGGAGGGAGTCTGTCCTGTGGAGCAATGAACTGTGTTATTATACATGAACACAAGTTCTTGTATGTAGTCTGGCCACCTTGACTTCTGGTCTTCTTCCAAGGTGCCCAGTAGGGAAAGCAGTGTGCGATTAAAGCGTTCACAGGCCCCGTTTCCGTCCGGATGATAAGGAGTGGTTCTGCTCTTGGTGGTTCCGTAAAGACTGCACAGTTCTTGCACGAGAGCAGATTCAAAGTTTGCTCCTTGGTCGTCTTGGGCTACCCACCAAACGGATGACGTGTTTCCAGAGGGCACTGGCCGTGGTATTAGCTGCCTGGTTACGGGTAGGTATTGCCCAGGCGTACTTCGTAAAGTGGTCCGTGATCACCAACACATACTGATGGCCACTCATTGACAACGGCAGCTTGAGGAAGTCCATGACAACCAACTCTAAGGGACAGGAGGTGGAGATGGGCACCAGAGGGGCCCGCATCGCTGTGGTGGGGGCTTTGCGCAGAACACACTGACGGCAGGAAGAGCACAGAGACTTCACCTCCTCTACTTGCTTAGGCCAGAAGAAGCGACTCCTTATCAGTGCCAGGGTCTTCTCCGGTCCATTGTGGCCCGCTTGCTCATGGCAGGTTTGCCACACTCTTTGTTTCATCTCTGAGGGAAGAACTATCTGCTGTATCTGGGCTAGAGTTCTTGGATCTGTCACCTGGCAGTGTAGAATGCCATCTTTCAGTACCAGACGCCTTTGCTCCTTGAGTATTCTCAGTGCAGTAGGGTGAAGGGTGCTTCTTTGGCTGGCATTAGGAGGCCTCCCTGACTGCAGTGACAACAGCACCTGGTGGATAGGGATGTCTCGGCTTTGGGCGTGCCGCCACTCCCGGGGAGTCACTCCCGATTTGCACCTCCCCCAAGTGGACTTGGGCAGGGTTAGGCGGTCTGTCCACCAACTTCCCCATACCAGCACAACACCACTTCAGGAGTCACCTGACGACAGGGGGCAAACACCGGGGGCTCTTCTTCACTTGCGGGCCCCATAAGTCCCATGGGCACACATGAGAGGGCATCTGCATTGGCGTTTGCCTTTCCAGCTCGAAACTTGATGTCAAAGTTGTAACTTGCAAGTCTGGCTGCCCACCTCTGCTCCACGCTCCCCAGGTTGGCTGTCTGCAAGTGGGCAAGAGGACTGTTATCAGTAAATACAGTGAAATGAGAGCCCAACAGGTATTCATGGAACTTCTCAGTTACCGCCCATTTTAGTGCCAGAAACTCTAGCTTGAAGGAGCTGTAGTTGGCATCGTTTTTCTCTAATGGATGTAAGCTCCTACTCACGTAGGCCACGACTCTTTCCACTCCATCTTGAAGCTGGCACAGCACTGCCCCTAAGCCCTGGTTACTGGCATCTGTGTAGAGATTAAAGGGCACAGAAAAGTCTGCAAAGGCAAGGATAGGAGCTTCTGTTAGTGCTCTTTTCAAACCTTGAAACGCTGCCTCGCATTCTGGGGTCCACTCGTTCAGTGGGGGACTGGCTCTGCAGGTTTTTTTCTGGGGTTGTCCAACCTGCAAGGCGTGCAGCGGAGCAGCTATCCTGGAGAAATTCTTGATGAACCTCCGGGAGTAGCCTACCAGCCCCAGGAAGGCTTTCAGCTCTGTCACAGTTCTTGGTTGTGGCTACTCTGACACTGCCTTAACCTTGTCGTCTATAGGGGTGACGCCTTCCTCCGACACCACATGGCCTAGATATTGGACGGAGGACTGGAACAGGTGGCACTTCAGCTCGGCTTCAGCTTGAGGCCGTGGTGGCCCAGCCGTGTAAAGACCTGCTCAAGATATTTAGAATGGGTTTCAAAGTCAGGGGCAAAGACAATGATATTATCCAAATAGATTAGCAATGACTGAAAGTTCAGGTCACCCAAGCAAGATTCCATCAACCGCTGGAATGTTGCAGGTGCATTGCACAATCCGAAGGGCATCCGATCAAATTCATACAGGCCCATAGGTCTAGTGAAGGCGGTCTTCTGGTGGTCATCAGGATGGACAGGTACCTGCCAGTAGCCACTGGCCAGATCTAAGGTGGAAAAGTACTTTGCCTTGCACAACATGGTTAGCAATTCCTCAATTCTTGGCAAGGGGAAGGCATCTTTGCGAGTGACCTTATTTACCTTGCGATAGTCGACGCAGAATGGCACAGTGCCATCCTTCTTCCTCACCAACACGATGGAGGAGGCCCAGGGGCTACAACTCTGGTGGATGATCCCTGCCTCCAGCATATCCTGTAAGAGAGCACGTACCTCTTGGTAGGTCTGGGGAGGAATCTGTCGGTGTCGCTCGCGGATGGGTGGAGCATCCCCGGTCGGAATCTGATGGGACATTGTATTGGTTCTCCCATAATCATGATCTGTCAAGGAGAATAACTCCCGATGGCGAGATACGGCCGACCTCCAAAGCCCCCTCGGGCCCGTGCCATGAGCAGGACTTCTTGTTTTGGCTGGATGCAGACATTCCTGCCAGCTCGCACGTACCCCACACCCCCATCTGGCTGGCTGAACCGGGCCTCCTGGCTACAAATCTTCATGGCCTTTCTCCATACCCTCTGTCCCAATGGATTGACCTCTAGTGGGGTCGCGTGTGGTCCAACCAGTCCTTCCTGGAACAAGACCTTCCAACATCTCCGCATCACGTTCATGCCCAGCAGCCCAGGGATGCGAGGCAGGCAATGGTCCTGAACAACCACGACTCCAGACCGCTCCACGGTGGCCGGCCCTACGGTGATGTCCTGCACCGCACAGCCGATATATGGGATGGATTGCCCATTCATGGCGGTCAGAGTGAGCTATGCCAATGGGTCCTGGAGTTTGGCCCCATTCTCACCAAACAGTTGAAGGTGCTTGCCCTCAACATGGTGACTTGTGAGCCAGTATCAATGAGACACGGGATTGTCTCATCTGCCATCTTCACGTTCACCACTGGGCACTCCCCAACCAGGTCATCTCTGGATAGGTTATCATTGGACTCCGTTTCACCCTGCCCCACTGTCGATCCCCCGGCAATGGGGCCTACTAGTTTCAAGCCGGCTGGGCAGGGCTGCTGCTCAGGTTCACGCTCTGTTGCTGGGGGCAATGGCGCTGGATGTGTCCCGCCCTTTGGCAACGCCTGCAGATCGGTGTACCCTGTTCATCGTACTGGTTCAGGTTGTAGGTGGCGGTTGCTGATGGACCATCGCGCCGTCTCTGTCTAGGGTGTGGGGTGTGGCGGGCCGAGCGGTCACCTCGATGGTAGAATTGCCCCGCTGAGTGTGGGTTGGCAGCTCCCAGTCCCAGCTCAGTCTTCAACTCCTGGACCACGGTGCATGTGAGAGAGGATATCTGGGCCCGGACCTCAGCAGCCACCTCTTCTCGGATGTCTTGTCTCAGCTGTTGGACATCCATTGGTGCTGGAGTTTGGTCAGCCTGCCCTGTGGTCTGGTGGCAATGGGCGGCTAGCCCTTCTTCCTCCACTTCCCTTCTGCGTCTGGTCTCCACACTGACATCTGCAAACGTCATAGCAGGGGTAGAAAGAATTAGTGTTTTCAATTCCCTCGTTAATGTTCGATCAGTCATACCGTCTATGAATTGGTCCCTAAGCAGGCGGTCCATCTCTCCCAGTCCAGTTAGATCCCTTTTTTGCAGCTTCTGAAACAACTCCCAAAGCCTCAGTGAGAAGTCAGCTGTCGTCTCCATGGGCTTCTGTCTGCAGCTGAAACACAGGGAGCGCAGGGCAGAGGCAGGCATTCTATCCCCATACAAATCACTCAACACTCTAAAAATCATATCTGCCGTTCTCCTTTCCGCCTCCTCTAAAATCAGAATATGTCTTTTAGCTTCCCCTTCTAAGCAGCTAATGGTCATATCTGCTTGGGACTGTTCAGACATGTTATACATACGAAACATAGTTTTAAGATTGGCTTGCCATTCCCCTAAACTCACATCTGAATTCCTACCAGAAAATCTCTGACCCCACATATTACCAGGGAAGAATGGAGCCATTACAGTAAGACGGGAAAAGCACTGGTCCCCCCCTGGCCCTGACTTGAGTGGCCTGGTAAGTACATTATGCCAAATAAATACCCAAAACCACTGGAAGCTCCACCCAAGAATCCTGCCAACAACGTCAAATGTAACAAGGTAAAAACTGACAAAGCTTGGGTAGAGCACCTCAGTGATTCAGGACAAATAGGTGGCAAACAGGTAAGGTAAAATACAACTTTATTTATGTAAAATACACAGCAAGGCATCCAATAAACACAACAGGTGGGGAACAACCAAAGCTGGCCTAAAACGTATCTGGCTATACAGCTGGGTTAAGGCCATGCAGAATTAAGTAACCACTCCACTACAATTGCACAGCAAACCACACACCCGAAGGTCCCAGCAGAATAATAGCACTAGGATACAATAACTGAAGATAAGGGCTCAAAGCTAGGTTTTCCCCAAACGAAAAACAAAACAAAACAAATCTTCACTAAAACAAGCACAATAAAACCATAGACCACAAATTAATGTTGCGTGCACGCAAAGGGTGATTCTGTTACAGAGCGAGCCGGGAGGCTTCGTACAAGGAAGAACCACAATTTAGCTTTGGTTAGCACACAGGCGACCAATAGGTCTACAGTATCCCCAAACTACTAGACCAATGTCACAAATCCGACTTTCCCTTTAGCATACAATACCGCACGGAGTAGCCCAGCCTCGCTCGCTCTGGAACAGCTTCTACCGTCTTCCAAGGCCGGAGCCCTTTTTAAAAGGATGCCGACTTCTCCTGATTGTGAGCAGCCGCAGCTGCTCAGGTCTGCTGGGTCACGTGACTCGCCGGGACATAGGAGGAACACAGAGAGAGCCGATCAGGAAAAACACAGACACCAAAACAAAATACACAGACAGTGCCCCGCTACAATTGTATTGCACTATTTGGAAGTTACCAAACGTTAGTAACAATGTCTTACCATACACATTTCACGTTTCCAACGAGCTGAATCTGTGCTGGCTCTATCAGCAATGTCCCCGCCGGTAAAGTGAGTGACAGAGGCTGCTGCTGATGGTACTGAAGAAGGAGCCGTGTGAACTGATGGGACCGCACCAGTTATCAGTCTGACACGATCCTGGCTTCGACATCCCATCCTGAACTCCATCATATCCCCGGTGACATAATCCTCCTGCCTAAAATGAGCCCCACACACGACCATGTTTTTCGTTACCGATGCAGCAGTGAAGTCCCGTCTCCTCACCTGTACAAATCGCACCCAAGCACGAAAGCTAGCGCCATTCCTTTTCCTGTTGGGAAAAGTGTGAACTCTATGTCCTGACAGGCTAGAGTTTGTGCAGCCTACACAAACACAATAGTTCACCATTATGAACAGCTGTAAAACTGAAACTGGCTAAAACAACTGACCGGCCGACCGACTGACCGACCAACCGACTTACTGACTGACTGACTGACTGACTGACTTACTGACTGACTGACCTACCGACTGACTGACCGACTGACTTACTGACTGACTGACTTACTGACTAACTGACTGAAAGACGACTGATCTGACTCACTACCAACCTACTACTGCGCAGTTCGCTGTGGCAGGGTCAGGGAAACCCACTCCCTTATGTTACGTCACTGGCCGAGATATGAAAAAAATGACCTTTTTTGGGCGCGTGGCTTGGAATGCCACCTTTTTCTCCATATTTCTGCCCTTGGGGCCTTTTTTTTTTAAGTTGTCCTAATCATGAGCCCCCTAATCATTGAACCTACACGATGCTGTTTAAGGGTCACAGAAGCTATCAAACTTTATACTGCAGTTTCACAGGACTGAAGGTCTCAAGAGGGGACCTGTCACTGAAGCTACTTAACTGAGGGAGGACATAACAAATATTGGGCAAATGCTAGGGCAATACATGCCCTACAATAGGAAGGACTGCCCCCACTCCAATATGATTGGAGAAAAAGAGAGGGAGAGGATACAGCACTGGGGCGCGCATCATCATCACTATCATCACTGCCATTATCTCCATCACTGTCATCGTCACGGTCAGGATTTACATTGTCCTTAGGTAGAGGGATCTGCTGTCGCTTGCAGATGTTGTGCAATATTGTGCAAGCCATTATTATACAGCATACAATCCTGCGAAAGTGACGGACCTCTCCATGGAGCACATGGAATCTCTTTTCCATTGGCCTATTCCCCTTTCTACCACACTCCTTGTAATCTTGTGAGCCCTTCAGATTAAAAAATGTACATGTAATTATGGTCAGATATGATATAGACTGTAGCATACTAAAACAAATATTTGGCCTATCGTCTCACCACACCGTGTGCCAGGAAGAGTCTTTAAAAAGGCGTCAATAGCCACCTTTTCTGAGGGTGGGTGACATCCAGGGAGTGCAATGTTGCGTTCCTATGTGTAGACCCCAGCTAGTCGGCAACAACATCAAGCATGTTGTAGTCAGCATCAAAGACCACTTTGTGTTAATACTGTGGGACCTCTTTCTGTTGATGTACAGTATGTGTCCTCATCTACATGTGGTAATGATTTTAATGGGTGCAGTCGAAGATGCTAACTACTCCTGGGAAGCTAGATTGATTTTGAATAATCTGGCGTTGGGTGGTGGTCTGTGGATGATATGGGGTGCTGTTAATGCCATAAAGGTTTGCTGGGTTGCTCTGCTGATAGTAGGCTGCGATGAACACAAATCATTGCTGTTACATTGTTGCATTTTTCTGGCCAAGATGTAATGTGGCGAGAACTTTCATCTCGGCTGAAAGAGCACAAGATCCTCCCGTAGATGGGGACACGGTATCACGCACAAGACCTACATTGCAGAAGACCTGCATTACCTACATTGTCTTAACAAACACCTAGATTACCTAATCTTAACCCTAAACTTGCAAACACTGGGGGTGAGTGACTGGCTGGACAAAACGACTATCCAGTATAGACATTGTAGTTTTTTCGACCACGATTGTCATCCAATCATTTTGGCCTTACGTCTGTGATTGGAGAAATCACATTTGTTTGTGGACAGAACAAGACAGCGTGAACTCACTGAACCCACTGAGGGAGCATTTGGCAGGATATGGATCTGTTTTGCTAGCAGGCTATAGGCTATGGGCGACAGACTTACAAAACCTTCACAGACTTGCACTATAATGACAATATACAAGTCGGACTCAATCAGCCCCTTTCCACCTTGTAAAACATGACTGCCATGTGTGACACCTTCCTTCGTGACCCTTAAATTACATTACATGCAAACAGCAAGGGTGTAGCATCTCTCTGAGTGTTATTCTAGTTGTATTACATACTTCTGCTGTGGTGTATTGGCTTGATGAGACTGTGCTTCTCTGGCGGTACGCCTGCATTTTTCTGGTCAGTCTACAACTGGCACTCCAAAAGAATGAAGAATGAAGGCGCACCGCCAGAGAAACACAGTCTTGTCAAGCCAGAGTAAATAGTCTAGTAGTGCATCCAACTCAGAAGCAATCCAGCCTGGATCAACACATTTTTTGTGGTGGTGCCATCTGGGCCACCGGCTGCACAAGGAAGCACCACAACCATTGATAAAAAGCAATTTAGCAATCTAGTGATGTTATGCCTTAGGCAGGCAGCACACCCATTTATCAGTGTCTGGGCTACCCAGACCCCTTGCAAAGCCATTTCTTCACATGTGACAGCCCATGACACGTCAAGATAGGGTCTCGTGTCTCCAAAAGCCATCATCATGTAATTTACAACCAGAACTCATCCAGAACTATTTTTTATTTTTAACAGCAGAATCTTGTAAGGAGACCACATCATCTTTCCAGTATGCGAATCATACTTGATAACAGAAACCTCACTAGGCAGGAGAACGGCTTGCAACAAATCATTTATCAAGTGACATGTTTGATCGGAGTGCCAGAGGAGGTGAGAAAACCCCACTGGTGCCACAGCACACCAAAGTCATGCAGCACACCACAGGCATACGTATCTCGAGTGATCTGCAAGTATTTACAGATTTCCTTCAGCTTTCTGCAAGGCTTTTTTTAAAGCAATAACTTAAGCCATCTGTGCAGAGCATGAAGAAGAAAGAAGGATTTAGGATTTAGAGTATTGCATCTAACAATGTTGATGTCTGAAGAGAGGAATGAAATTTGCCAGTCAGTGAACTTAGCCTCTGACACATGCTGTGTTCTGCCCCATGTCTAATGGGGTGGAGGCTGTGTCGGCTGAGGAGGCAGCGGCAACTGAGGACAAGCAGGCGGGCATAGCAGCTGCATCATGATCTAACTTCTGTGTGTAGTAGGCCAAGGGGTGCTGCCTGTCTCTGTGTGCCTGAGAGAGAACAGTGACTGAAAAAACAACTTTCTCAAATGAGTACAGGTGAAATGAGCCACAGGGGATAGAGTTATCTGGTCAGTGGGATTTGGGTTACCAGCAAGATATGTTTCAAGGGGAGCAGCGAGGACAGCATAATCGGGAATCCACAGCCGACGGTATCCTGCCAGACCTAAAAACTGCTTGATGCCTCTTGCAGTGTTGGGCTGTGGAGCACTTGCAATGGCAGTGAAAAGCTGAGGTGTCATATGACATTCCCCATGTGAAATTACGTGGCCCAAATAGGTAACTTGTGGTAGAGCCAATAGTAGCTTATATTTAGAAACCTTGTGACCTTTGTCAGCCAGAGCAGTAAGCAATGTTTGCAAATCTGCAAGGTGTGTTTCACGATGAAATGATGCCAAAATTAAATCATGAACATACTAAACCCAAACAGAACCGTTAAGCTGCACATCAGCCAAATCATCTTTCAAAGTGAGAATAGAAAAGGAGATTCAGTATACCCCTGAGGTAGCCTGGTCCAAGTGTGCTGCCTGCCTTTGTAGATAAATGCAAAAATGTTCAGAGAGTCTTTATGTACTGGCACAGAAAAGATAGGCAAACATAGGCCTATAACAGAGAAAACATTGGCATCTGGTGGGATAGCAGAAAAGTAGTAATGTTTGGACTTGACACTACACAAACTGTACCCACTGAGCACTAGATTTCAATGTGGCATCTATGCATTGGCTCTCATGTAGCCCAGGATCTTTTAGACCAAGCAGCAAATACATAACATATTTAAACAATGCATAAACAGCTGTAAATGTCAATACTGTAATATTCACCAAAGCAGTCTATCTGTTCAAGATGTTTTATTTTTGTCATATACCCCAGAAGACACAGTCTAAGGTGTAGATGTCTACTTAACTTATACTTTTAAACCCTATCTAGCCAAATTTTAGCCTAGACAGCTATAACCATTTAGATGTCTTTTAAATGGCTAATTAATGTAAAATTGCTCAATGGGAAAGAATAACAGCATGATTTACCTCCTTGAGATCTTGGGTAAACATATGGGTGTGTTACATGGACTTGTGGTAGGGACAATTGTACCTTGTTCCAACAAAGAATCAATGACAGGCTTAATCCCTTCAATAGCTTTCTTTTTCAGGGGATATTGAGGTTTTCTAGGTAGTGTCTAGGTAGTGATTTTAGCTGTGTGTATGGGCCCCACGTCTCCGTAGCTGACATTTGACATAGAAACAATTTAGGTAGCATAATCAGGCTCAGGAATAGACAAGTATAGGCAATCTGGAGCACAAGAAATGGTTGCTGACGTAGCTTTCAAAATGTCCTCGCAAATTTACGGTGCAGGGGCCCACTAAAAATCTATGAGTATTAATAAGGGCCTACAGTGATTGTACTTGGTCCTGTTTTAAAGAACGGTACAGATCCAGCAGTGGTTCTAGAAGCATGCTGATAGGAATGCCACATTTGACCTTTGTCTTTGATGTAATAACAGACTGTTGTGCTCCTGTATCACCAAGGAAATCAGCGATGTAATTCCTATCCCCCAGTGCAGTGGTAACATGAAGACCATCGTCTTTATTTTCAGCAGAGAAAGCGAGGTTTACCATGTTTCCCAACTCATCCCTGGCGCACCCCTAATTCAAATACAGAACATCAGTGAGAGGCGAGAGCAATGTCATGCGAAGTCATGGGAGGATGCTGAAATTGTGGTTGTAATGGCTGTTGATGTGGCAGTGGTGGCAGTTGCTGGCATTTCAGCATTTGCATTTGGGCTTTCTTTCCTCCAATGACCAGGTCTACCACATAGATGCCAATTTCCTGGTTTTTGACCATGGGTAAATCTCTGGCCTCCCCCTCTACCCCTGCCTTGTCCCCCCACTGCCATCTGCAGTGTTTGGGTTTGAGCCAACATAAGTTTTTTCTGGGTTTTAGCATTTTTCTCTTTGATAACTCGCTCACATTGTTGTGCAAGAACAGGTATCGGGGCGCCCCGGTGGCTCACCGAGTAGCGCACGTACCATTTAAGGCTCAGTCCTTCCCGCAGCGACCAGGGTTCAAATCCAGCCCGCGGTCATTTGCTGCATGTCCTCCCCTCTCTCTCTCTCCCATACCTTACTATCTCTCTGTCAATAAAGCATAAAATGCCAAAAATAAATCTTTAAAAAAAAAAGAACAGGTATGCTACTTCCTTTGGTATAATGGCTAATGCTCAATTTTCATAGGACCCACATTGGTTTCAGACCACTATTTTTATCGAACTCTTTTGAGAAGCATTCTAAGCATTCCCCTAATGTTTTGTTAGTTGTTGTTTTGTTGTTCCCAGTGTCATGCTGTATTTTTTACCCAGTCTACTGTTTGTGAGAGGACAGTAGGCAAAGCATCAATAATCCTTGAACACTCAGCTTGATGATCTGTGTACCTTAGGTTACGGTTACATTTCTCTTCCAGTTTTCTTCCAGTTTAATTTGCATAGGACCAAGCAGAGCATCAAGCAGATGCATGAGTCCCCAACCGTGGGCCAATAACAGCAGGCAATTCTGTGAAGCTGCTCGCAAGCAGTAGTTACATCATGGGTTGATGATGGAGACTGCATTTCATATGGTGACCATGGTCTGTTGATCTCATACCTCTGTACAGTGCCATCAGGCATGGGAACACGTACCTCCCTAAGTGGACAGACACCTATTTCTTTTCCTTCCTGACCTGAGTTATTTTCATGCTCTTCAATGTTGGGGGATTTTCTTGTTGGTGCATGCTTGACAGAAAAGTAATTCAGGTTTGCTGCAAGGCCTGAGGCTTCTTTGTTCTGTTTGCTGAATCAGTTTCCTCTTGTACTACTTTTGGTGTTTTACTTCTAAACTGTTTTTCAAACAGGAGGAGCTTTTGGCTTTTGTTCTTCCTGAGCAAGCTTGCACTTATTTAGGGAAACAATTTGGGAGTGTGCCTTTTGCTCTTTGGTACTGTTATTTCTGACTTATTTTTTTTTCTCCTTAGTAAGTATAAGTAAATCTTTATTTATATAGTACCTTTCAAAACCATAGTTACAAAGTTCTTCACAAAAAGAAAGATCAAAGATAACTAAATAAAAGAATAAAATATGTAAATATACACATCCAAACATATTACATACATATTGTATATACATAAAGTACATACACAATATACATATACATACATATATACACATACTGTATATACATATACATACATATGACCATAAGCATACATATACACATACACATAAATACACATGTGCATAGTACATGCAAACACAGATGCATGGGAGCAAATATATGAATGCTGTTGTATAGCAGTAAAACAGTATTAATATACAACAGTCCACATTATTGACTAAAGGCTGCAGCAAAGCGATGAGTTTGAAGATGTTTAAAAATTTCAACTGAGGTAGCATTTCTTACGGAAATGGGGAGCTTGTTCCAGAGTTTAAGGGCCACGACTTTAGCTTTCTCTATTCTTTCAAGGTCTAGACCATCTTCTGGCCAGATCTGTTTGCCCCATTTCTTTGTCATCCAGCTAGACCATTTGCGTAGATCTGTGGACAGTTCTGCACTTTCAATTGCTGTTTGGATTGGTGTTTTGCCACTCCTCTTGTTACCTTTTGCTTCACATGTAGCTTTACTCTGACTTTGTCTCATTTTACATTTAGGTTAGCCAATTTCTTTTAAATGTTAAAGAATTTTCCTGAGTACTCTTATCCGACACAAAACAATTAAAAGATGTGACAGACAACTTGAGTTCCCAAATCCCAACAACCGATTACCAACAAAACTAGGATCCTTCATACATCAAGACCTGGGTACCACAAGCATTGGACCTGCGTGCTTACAAAATACCAGGCTGGGCCCTCTGCCCACCTATCCACTCAGATTTCTTGCAATGAGAATATATAGAGTATTTACAGTAACATAGCAACATGTAGTTTAATAAAAGGTACACACTTGAAGAGTCTCAGTATAACAATGATTTTATCAATGACCTGCAGAGCAGAGTAGCAGTTTCAGCAGACAAGAGCATCCACCGAAGGAGCAATGTGCGTATGTGCTGACGCCTTTACACCAATAAACAACTGCCATAAACATGTGACTCGGACATGCACACTCAGGGACCCTCAGGAATCCCATCACTGAAACAAAGGCCTACAACATTCTCAACTTCTTTTCCATACAGGAACATGATTATTTTATGTTGTCTTACTCTGTGGATGTGATAGTCAGCATCTTGTCCTATTTGTCAGCTCATAAAGTTATGATTTATTAAGTTAATGAACAAAACACTGTTACTTCACCAATCTTGACACGTTTGGTATCAACTTATTTCTTTTGATCTTAACGTTTCAAATCTGCCATCAGAAATGTATTATGACTGAGTTTACAATTTTGGTGAGAATAATAAGGAATCATAGGATTTCAAATGTGTAATCGCCCTGACCGAAACTGCATTGGTCACGGTGATAAGTAGGTGGGTAAAACACCCCCACGACACCACTGCCCACGGCCCCCACTGGCTGAACGCCGTCCAAAGGCTGGGACACAATATTCCTTATAAGATCGTTCCCAGAGAATAGTTCTTGGAGTTAGCTTGTTTCAGGTTTGCTTGATCAAGAGTTTCTCCACTCACCCGGTCCAGTCCGTCCAACTTGGCTCCAGAAGACTCTCTCACCATCCACAAGTCCAGCAACCAGGCCGCAGCAGACTCCAGGACACAAGCAAGCATCACAGCAATCCATTCTACTTTGCTTAATCTAACTCCTGGTGCACTGTTAGAGGTCTGTTTATCAATTGGCATAGCCTCCAAAGTCCCGTTATTTTGAACGTACTCACTTTATGTTTCTCAGGGAACGATCACTATAGGCCTATAGAGGTCACCTCAGTCTATCAATAATCTGATGTCATTTTCAGTCTATAACTCTCCCAATGTTATACTGCTTTGTTGACATTTCCCTATCCCGCCTGTATAGATTGTGTTATGTTTTCCCTTTGTGTTTGTTCTCTGTATTGCTGTTTAGTTGTAGTTGTAGATATAACGGTAGAAGTAAATGTGTATGACTAAAAGTAACTTGTTCTGTGTTTGTTTGCTCACAATATCACTCACTAAACCGGAAAAGATCCGTGCTGCCCTTTTATATATAAATATCCTGTGGTAGTAATAATAATAATCATAACAATAATAGTTAAACTATAATACTAAACTATAATAACTTAACTTCTTGTGTTTGGCCAACCACGAGGGCTTTTCCCGTGTGTTATTGTCCGTCCCTTTATAGAAATTGGTTCGCTGGGCGAATAATTTTCTATTTGGGATATGTCTAATAACTATAATTTCCCCTATAAATTAATAATTAACCTTTGAACTCTGATTCCTACAAAACCTAGTGATACACATACAGTATTGTTATAAAATAACAATGCATATAGGGAATAACATTGATGAGTGCTGGTTAGTCAAGATGATTTGCAACTTTGAATGGTACATGTTGTAAAATATTTGTGATGGTTTAATTTTGTTCTCAGATATTCTATTTTTTTTATCTGTGCAAACAGCAAATATGTCTCCAAAAGTTTACTATTGGTCAGCACAACAGTTAGTTCAACTTTTGATAAGCTCCTATTTTACTGTAACTGCTATTTCCAAAAAGGCAATTTGTTAAAATTGTTGTCTCATTTTAAAAAATCATGATAATAATTGTGTTTGAAAAATTGTCCCGATGCAAAATAAAATGATCTGTTGTGGGTGAGAAGCTGTATTATATTGAAGAGAGTGACACATGTATAAAAACACTGAGGTAAATGCTTGAGTCAGAATGTAGAAATGTATTTTTATGGGGTTTAAATACTAACAATCTCTAACTCAATTATTTTATCACCTTATTTTGTCTTTTCTGATTATATAAATCACAATATTATAATAATATAATTAAAATTTACAACAGAAATATTTCACCCATTACAAAGCCATGACATTTGTCCCATATCATTTTACTTTTGTTGTTACTGTTGTATTTACTAATTGTTTGTTCTGACAGATAGTGTCATGATAGACAGCAGATCCATATAGTTTAGCATTAAGTCTGCCTTCCAGAGTCATTAACATTACAGAAAATAGCGATAAGAGTAAGGATTTGATTTTCCATCATTAATTCTTTGTAATCCCTCAGGCTGGCACTCATTTCACACTTAACAGCTGCTATCTAAATGGTAGTTAAATCACTACCCAAGAAAATAAATATCTGCCACTACATGTATCAACTGACAGGATATCAGTTTCATTTTTGCCCACAAACTTCATACTTAAAATCTGATACTCGCATAGCGTTCTTGCTGTGAGGACTTTATTTATTTATTTATGCCCCAGGACACTTTGCTAATGTGTAAAACAAGGTTGTTGTTAGGGTTGTAACCATCATTCTTGCCACAATATCTAATTTAATACATATCTTCATGGAGAGGGTTTTTATTATTTTGCACATTTCACATTCATTATCATAGTTCTTATTATCTGTAGTAACACATACCAAAAGAAACCTTCATAAGAGTTATAATATGGGGTAAAACTTTAAGCTCTATGTTTTTAAGTTCTTGATCAAGGGTTGAATGTAATACTAATGAGACCTTAAAATGTCCCCTGAGTATTCAACACAGCAGCATTTTCTGAATCACTGCCACCAACAGTAAATTCCACATCCCGAATTAGATTTTGCATCATGCACATAAGAAACTTTGAATCACTACTCGGTGTTACCAATGGATGGAGGACTGAAAGAAAGAAGTATGATGACATAGAGAACAAAACATAAGTGAGGTATTGAATTGCTCCTCTTTCAGCATAAATTGAGACAACAGAGTAGGATTGGTTTAAAGATAATTGTAACTTAATTTTAGGAATTATCACAATTATAACAACTGCAATTAAATGTAATTATATTTATTATTATTATTATTAAACCTTTATTTAGACAGGTAATCTCATTGAGACACGGGGTCTCATTCACAAGAGAGACCTGGTCGGGCAACAGCAGCAGTACAACACAAAGTTACAGACAGACAGGACATTCAATACAGAGACAAGATAAAACACAATCATAAAGGTGATAAGTGCCAAAGTGGTAGCCAGATTTTAGGACTATGTACAAGAGCAAACCCCCACAGACGCTCTCTCCATATTTCTTAGAAGTAGTTTAAAATCCCCTAGGGGACTAAAGCTGGACAGCTTCAGTTTCTGCTGTAGCGTGTTCCAGGTTGAGGGGGCAGAGTAGGAGAAGGCCTTTTTACCTGATCCAGTACGGACTGAGGGGATGGAGAGAGTGATGAAGCCCTGGGAGCGCAGCCTATAGCAGCACTGTTTACGTGACATATAAGTGGATAAATAAATGGGCAGCAGTCCAAGAATGGATTTATATATGAAGTTATACCAATGCAAGGCTCTGCGCATGGATAATGATGACCAGTTGACTAAAGAATACAGAGTACAATGGTGTGTGAGGGGTTTACAATCGGTTATGAATCTCAGAGCTCCGTGATATACAGCGTCCAACAGATGAAGAGAGTGAGCTGAGGCATTCATATACAAAACATCCCCATAGTCCAGGAGAGGCAAGAAAGTAGCAGCAACAAGCCGTTTCCTAGCATTAAAGGAGAAACAGGATTTGTTCCTAAAAAAGAAGCCCAATCTTAATTTCAATTTCCTTAAAAGATGATCAATATGAGATTTAAAAGAAAGGCTTTCATCAATTGTGAAGCCTAAATATTTATAGGTGGTCACAGTCTCAATAGGGGTACCTTGTACAGACATGATACAGGGAAGAACAGCTGGCACCATCTTTTTGTTAGAAAAGAACATGGCCTTGGTTTTGTCTGTATTTAACACCAGTCTGAGGAGGAACATTGCCACATTACATATCCCTGAGGCACATTTAAATGCTTTATCTGAATCCATTAAATTGAATTAGAATAAAAAATATTAAAATAAGGGCAGCATAGTGGCTCAGTGATTAACACTTTTG